>NW_023493661.1:1130111-1160111 GCF_013265735.2 Oncorhynchus mykiss
CAGAGACAGAGAGAGAGAGAGAGAGAGAGAGAGAGAGAGAGAGAGAGAGAGACAGAGAGAGAGAGACAGAGAGAGAGAGAGAGAGAGATAGAGAGAGAGAGAGAGAGAGAGAGACAGAGACAGAGAGAGAGAGAGAGAGAGAGAGAGAGAGAGACAGAGAGAGAGAGCGAGAGAGAGACAGAGAGAGAGAGAGAGAGAGAGAGAGAGAGAGAGGGGTAAAGACATGTGATATGTTATCATGCCTGCTACATACATCTATAGCAATCAAATAGTAAAACCAGGTAGATCTCTAGTCTAGTGTCTAGTAATGATGAGGAGGAATTCAGTAGTACTTTTGCATGCAATATGTCTACAAGATAGAATACTGTCAGGACCACCACTAGGATGGCTGTGCTGAGGCTGGGACACCACTAGGATGGCTGTGCTGAGGCTGGGACACCACTAGGATGGCTGTGCTGAGGCTGGGCCACAACTAGGATGGCTGTGCTGAAGCTGGGCCACAACTAGGATGGCTGAGCTGAGGCTGGGCCACCACTAGGACGGCTGGGCTGAGGCTGGGCCACCACTAGGATGGCTGTGACACAACTAGGATGGCTGTGCTGAGGCTGGGCCACCACTTGGATGGCTGTACTGAGGCTGGGCCACCACTAGGATGGCTGTACCGAGGCTGGGCCACCACTAGTAGGGCTGTACTGAGGCAGCGCCACCACTAGGATGGCTGTGCTGAGGCTGGGCCACTGGAATGGCTGTACTGAGGCTGGGCCACCACTAGGATGGCTGTACTGAGAATGGGCCACCACTAGGATGGCTGTACCGAGGCTGGGCCACCACTAGTAGGGCTGTACTGAGGCTGGGCCACCACTAGGATCGCTGTGCTGAGACTGGGCCACCACTAGGATGGCTGTACTGAGGCTGGGCCACCACTAGAATGACTGTACCGAGGCTGGGCCACCACTAGGATGGCTGTGCTGAGGCTGGGCCACTGGAATGGCTGTACTGAGGCTGGGCCACCACTGGGATGGCTGTACTGAGACTGGGCCACCACTAGGATGGCTGTGCGGAGGCTGGGAAACCACTAGGATGGATGGGCCACCACTAGGATGGCTATGGTGAGGCTGGAACATCACTATGATGGCTGGGCCACCACTAGGATGGCTGGGCCACCACTAGGATGGCTGGGCCACCACTAGGATGGCTGGGCCACCACTAGGATGGCTGTGCTGAGGCTGGGCCACCACTGGGATGGCTGGGCCACCACTAGGATGGCTGTACTGAGGCTGGGCCACCACTAGGATGGCTGTACTGAGACTGGGCCACCACTAGGATGGCTTTACGGAGACTGGGCCACCACTAGGATGGCTGTGCTGAGGCTGGGCCACCACTAAGATGGCTGTACTGAGGCTGGGCCACCACTAGGATGGCTTTACGGAGACTGGGCCACCACTAGGATAGCTGTGCTGAGGCTGGGCCACCACTAGGATGGCTGTACTGAGGCTGGGCCACCACTAGGATGGCTGTGCTGAGGCTGGGCCGACACTAGGATGGCTGTGCTGAGGCTGGGCCACCACTAGGATGGCTGTACTGAGGCTGGGCCACCACTAGGATGGCTGTGCTGAGAATGGGCCACCACTAGGATGGCTGTGCCGAGGCTGGGCCACCACTAGGATGGCTGTGCTGAGGATGGGCCACCACTAGGGTGGCTGTACTGAGGCTGGGCCACCACTATTATGGCTGTGCTGAGACTGGGCCACCACTAGGATGGCTGTGCTGAGGCTGGGCCACCACTAGGATGGCTTTGCTGAGGCAGGGCCACCATTAGTAGGGTTGTGCTGAGGCAGGGCCACCACTGGGATGGCTGTGCTGAGGATGGGCCACCACTGGGATGGCTGTACTGAGGCTGGGACACTGGGATGGCTGTGCTGAGGCTGGGCCACCACTAGGATGGCTGTGCTGAGGCTGGGACACCACTGGGATGGCTGTACTGAGGCTGGGCCACCACTAGGATGGCTGTGCTGAGGCTGGGACATCACTGGGATGGCTGTTCTGAGGCTGGGACACCACTAGGATGGCTGGGACACCACTAGGATGGCTGGGACACCACTAGGATGGCTGTGCTGAGACTGGGACACCGCTAGGATGGCTGTGCTGAGGCTGGGCCACAACTAGGATGGCTGTACTGAGGCTGGGCCACCACTAGGATGGCTGGGCCACCACTAGGATGCTGTGCCTAGGCAGGGCCACCACTGGGATGGCTGTACTGAGGCTCGGCCACCACTGGGATGGCTGTACTGAGGCTGAGCCACCACTGGGATGGCTGTACTGAGGACTGGCCACAACTGGGATGGCTGTACTGAGGCTGGGACACCACTAGGATGGCTGTGCTGAGGCTGGGACACCACTAGGATGGCTGTGCTGAGGCTGGGCCACCACTAGGATGGCTGTACTGAGGCAGGGACACCACTAGGATGCCTGTGCTGAGGCTGGGACACCACTACGATGGCTGTGCTGAGGCTGGGCCACCACTAGGATGGCTGGGCGACAACTAGGATGGCTGTGCTGAGGCTGGGCCACCACTAGGATGGCTGAGCTGAGGCTGGGCCACCACTAGGATGGCTGTGCTGAGGCTGGGCCACCACTAGGATGGCTGTGCTGAGGCTGGGCCACCACTAGGATGGCTTTGCTGAGGCAGGGCCAACATTAGTAGGGTTGTGCTGAGGCAGGGCCACCACTGGGATGGCTGTGCTGAGGATGGGCCACCACTGGGATGGCTGTACTGAGGCTGGGACACTGGGAAGGCTGTGCTGAGGCTGGGCCTCCACTAGGATGGCTGAGCTAAGGCTGGGCCACCACTAGGATGGCTGGGCTGAGAATGGGCCACCACTAGGATGGCTGGGCCACAACTAGGATGGCTGTGCTGAGGCTGGGCCACCACTAGGATGGATGTACTGAGGCTGGGCCACCACTAGGATGGCTGAGCTGATGCTGGGCCACCACTAGGATGGCTTGGCTGAGGCTGGGCCACCACTAGGATGGCTGGTTCACAACTAGGATGGCTGTGCTGAGGCTGGGCCACCACTAGGATGGCTGTACTGAGGCTGGGCCACCACCAGGATGGCTGTGCTGAGGCTGGGCCACCACTAGGATGGCTGTGCTGAGGCTGGGCCACCACTAGGATGGCTTTGCTGAGGCAGGGCCACCATTAGTAGGGTTGTGCTGAGGCAGGGCCACCACTGGGATGGCTGTGCTGAGGATGGGCCACCACTGGGATGGCTGTGCTGAGGCTGGGACACCACTGGGATGGCTGTGCTGAGGCTGGGCCACCACTAGGATGGCTGAGCTGAGGCTGGGCCACCACTAGGATGGCTGGGCTGAGAATGGGCTACCACTAGGATGGCTGGGCCACAACTAGGATGGCTTTGCTGAGGCTGGGCCACCACTAGGATGGCTGTACTGAGGCTGGGCCACCACTAGGATGGCTGTGCTGAGGCTGGGCCACCACTAGGATGGCTTTGCTGAGGCAGGGCCACCATTAGTAGGGTTGTGCTGAGCCAGGGCCACCACTGGGATGGCTGTGCTGAGGATGGGCCACCACTGGGATGGCTGTACTGAGGCTGGGACACTGGGATGGCAATGCTGAGGCTGGACCACCACTAGGATGGCTGTGCTGAGGCTGGGACACAACTAGGATGGCTGTGCTATGGCTGTGCCACCACTAGGATGGCTGGGCCACAACTAGGATGGCTGTGCTGAGGATGGGCCACCACTAGGATGGCAGGGCCACAACTAGGATGGCTGTGCCGAGGCTGGGCCACCACTAGGATGGCTGTGCTGAGGCTGTGCCACCACTAGGATGGCTGGGCCACAACTAGGATGGCTGTGCTGAGGCTGGGCCACCACTAGGATGGCTGGGCCACAACTAGGATGGCTGTGCTGAGGCTGGGCCACCACTAGGATGGCTGTACTGAGGCTGGGCCACCACTAGGATGGCTGTGCTGAGGCTGGGCCACCACTAGGATGGCTTTGCTGAGGCAGGGCCACCATTAGTAGGGTTGTGCTGAGGCAGGGCCACCACTGGGATGGATGTACTGAGGCTGGGACACTGGGATGGCTGTGCTGAGGCTGGGCCAACACTGGGATGGCTGTGCTGAGGCTGGGACACCACTGGGATGGCTGTACTGAGGCTGGGCCACCACTAGGATGGCTGTGCTGAGGCTGGGACACCACTGGGATGGCTGTTCTGAGGCTGGGCCACCACTAGGATGGCTGTGCTGAGGCTGGGACACCACTAGGATGGCTGTGCTGAGGCTGGGCCACAACTAGGATGGCTGTACTGAGGCTGGGCCACCACTAGGATGGCTGGGCCACCACTAGGATGGCTGTGCTGAGGCTGGGCCACCACTGGGATGGCTGTACTGAGGCTCGGCCACCACTGGGATGGCTGTACTGAGGCTGGGCCACCACTGGGATGGCTGTTCTGAGGACTGGCCACCACTGGGATGGCTGTACTGAGGCTGGGCCACCACCGGGATGGCTGTACTGAGGCTGGGCCACAACTAGGATGGCTGTGCTGAGGATGGGACACCACTAGGATGGCTGTGCTGAGGCTGGGCCAAAACTAGGATGGCTGTACTGAGGCTGGGACACCACTTGGATGGCTGTGCTGAGGCTGGGACACCACTAGGATGGCTGTGCTGAGGCTGGGCCACCACTAGGATGGCTGTACTGAGGCTGGGACACCACTACGATGGCTGTGCTGAGGCTGGGCCACCACTAGGATGGCTGGGCCACAACTAGGATGGCTGTGCTGAGGCTGGGCCACCACTAGGATGGCTGTACTGAGGCTGGGACACCACTAGGATGCCTGTGCTGAGGCTGGGACACCACTACGATGGCTGTGCTGAGGCTGGGCCACCACTAGGATGGCTGGGCCACAACTAGGATGGCTGTGCTGAGGCTGGGCCACCACTAGGATGGCTGAGCTGAGGCTGGGCCACAACTAGGATGGCTGGGCCGAGGCTGGGCCACCACTAGGATGGCTGGGCCACAACTAGGATGGCTGTGCTGAGGCTGGGCGACCACTAGGATGGCTGTACTGAGGCTGGGCCACCACTAGGATGGCTGTGCTGAGGCTGGGCCACCACTAGGATGGCTTTGCTGAGGCAGGGCCACCATTAGTAGGGTTGTGCTGAGGCAGGGCCACCACTGGGATGGATGTGCTGAGGATTGGCCACCACTGGGATGGCTGTACTGAGGCTGGGACACCACTAGGATGGCTGTACTGAGACTGGGCCACCACTAGGATGGCTTTACGGAGACTGGGCCACCACTAGGATGGCTGTGCTGAGGCTGGGCCACCACTAGGATGGCTGTACTGAGGCTGGGCCACCACTAGGATGGCTTTACGGAGACTGGGCCACCACTAGGATGGCTGTGCTGAGGCTGGGCCACCACTAGGATGGCTGTACTGAGGCTGGGCCACCACTAGGATGGCTGTGCTGAGGCTGGGCCACCACTAGGATGGCTGTGCTGAGGCTGGGCCACCACTAGGATGGCTGTACTGAGGCTGGGCCACCACTAGGATGGCTGTGCTGAGGCTGGGCCACCACTAGGATGGCTGTGCTGAGGCTGGGCCACCACTAGGATGGCTGTGCTGAGGATGGGCCACCACTAGGGTGGTTGTACTGAGGCTGGGCCACCACTATCATGGCTGTGCTGAGGCTGGGCCACCACTAGGATGGCTGTGCTGAGGCTGGGCCACCACTAGGATGGCTTTGCTGAGGCAGGGCCACCATTAGTAGGGTTGTGCTGAGGCAGGGCCACCACTGGGATGGCTGTGCTGAGGATGGGAAACCACTAGGATGGCTTTGCTGAGGCAGGGCCACCATTAGTAGGGTTGTGCTGAGGCAGGGCCACCACTGGGATGGCTGTACTGAGGCTGGGACACTGGGATGGCTGTGCTGAGGCTGGGCCACCACTAGGATGGCTGTGCTGAGGCTGGGACACCACTGGGATGGCTGTACTGAGGCTGGGCCACCACTAGGATGGCTGTGCTGAGGCTGGGACACCACTGGGATGGCTGTTCTGAGGCTGGGACACCACTAGGATGGCTGGGACACCACTAGGATGGCTGGGCCACCACTAGGATGGCTGTGCTGAGACTGGGACACCACTAGGATGGCTGTGCTGAGGCTGGGCCACAACTAGGATGGCTGTACTGAGGCTGGGCCACCACTAGGACGGCTGGGCCACCACTAGGATGCTGTGCCTAGGCTGGGCCACCACTGGGATGGCTGTACTGAGGCTCGGCCACCACTGGGATGGCTGTACTGAGGCTGAGCCACCACTGGGATGGCTGTACTGAGGACTGGCCACAACTGGGATGGCTGTACTGAGGCTGGGACACCACTATGATGGCTGTGCTGAGGCTGGGACACCACTAGGATGGCTGTGCTGAGGCTGGGCCACCACTAGGATGGCTGTACTGGGGCTGGGACACCACTAGGATGCCTGTGCTGAGGCTGGGACACCACTACGATGGCTGTGCTGAGGCTGGGCCACCACTAGGATGGCTGGGCGACAACTAGGATGGCTGTGCTGAGGCTGGGCCACCACTAGGATGGCTGAGCTGAGGCTGGGCCACCACTAGGATGGCTTGGCTGAGGCTGGGCCACCACTAGGATGGCTGGTTCACAACTAGGATGGCTGTGCTGAGGCTGGGCCACCACTAGGATGGCTGTACTGAGGCTGGGCCACCACTAGGATGGCTGTGCTGAGGCTGGGCCACCACTAGGATGGCTGTGCTGAGGCTGGGCCACCACTAGGATGGCTTTGCTGAGGCAGGGCCACCATTAGTAGGGTTTTGCTGAGGCAGGGCCACCACTGGGATGGCTGTGCTGAGGATGGGCCACCACTGGGATGGCTGTACTGAGGCTGGGACACTGGGAAGGCTGTGCTGAGGCTGGGCCTCCACTAGGATGGCTGAGCTGAGGCTGGGCCACCACTAGAATGGCTGGGCTGAGAATGGGCCACCACTAGGATGGCTGGGCCACAACTAGGATGGCTGTGCTGAGGCTGGGCCACCACTAGGATGGATGTACTGAGGCCGGGCCACCACTAGGATGGCTGAGCTGAGGCTGGGCCACCACTAGGATGGCTTGGCTGAGGCTGGGCCACCACTAGGATGGCTGGTTCACAACTAGGATGGCTGTGCTGAGGCTGGGCCACCACTAGGATGGCTGTACTGAGGCTGGGCCACCACTAGGATGGCTGTGCTGAGGCTGGGCCACCACTAGGATGGCTGTGCTGAGGCTGGGCCATCACTAGGATGGCTTTGCTGAGGCAGGGCCACCATTAGTAGGGTTGTGCTGAGGCAAGGCCACCCCTGGGATGGCTGTGCTGAGGATGGGCCACCACTGGGATGGCTGTGCTGAGGCTGGGACACCTCTGGGATGGCTGTGCTGAGGCTGGGCCACCACTAGGATGGCTGAGCTGAGGCTGGGCCACCACTAGGATGGCTGGGCTGAGAATGGGCCACCACTAGGATGGCTGGGCCACAACTAGGATGGCTGTGCTGAGGCTGGGCCACCACTAGGATGGCTGTACTGAGGCTGGGCCACCACTAGGATGGCTGTGCTGAGGCTGGGCCACCACTAGGATGGCTTTGCTGAGGCAGGGCCACCATTAGTAGGGTTGTGCTGAGGCAGGGCCACCACTGGGATGGCTGTGCTGAGGATGGGCCACCACTGGGATGGCTGTACTGAGGCTGGGACACCACTAGGATGGCTGTACTGAGACTGGGCCACCACTAGGATGGCTGTGCTGAGGCTGGGCCACCACTAGGATGGCTGAGCTGAGGCTGGGCCACCACTAGGATGGCTTGGCTGAGGCTGGGCCACCACTAGGATGGCTGGTTCACAACTAGGATGGCTGTGCTGAGGCTGGGCCACCACTAGGATGGCTGTACTGAGGCTGGGCCACCACTAGGATGGCTGTGCTGAGGCTGGGCCACCACTAGGATGGCTGTGCTGAGGCTGGGCCATCACTAGGATGGCTTTGCTGAGGCAGGGCCACCATTAGTAGGGTTGTGCTGAGGCAAGGCCACCCCTGGGATGGCTGTGCTGAGGATGGGCCACCACTGGGATGGCTGTGCTGAGGCTGGGACACCTCTGGGATGGCTGTGCTGAGGCTGGGCCACCACTAGGATGGCTGAGCTGAGGCTGGGCCACCACTAGGATGGCTGGGCTGAGAATGGGCCACCACTAGGATGGCTGGGCCACAACTAGGATGGCTGTGCTGAGGCTGGGCCACCACTAGGATGGCTGTACTGAGGCTGGGCCACCACTAGGATGGCTGTGCTGAGGCTGGGCCACCACTAGGATGGCTTTGCTGAGGCAGGGCCACCATTAGTAGGGTTGTGCTGAGGCAGGGCCACCACTGGGATGGCTGTGCTGAGGATGGGCCACCACTGGGATGGCTGTACTGAGGCTGGGACACCACTAGGATGGCTGTACTGAGACTGGGCCACCACTAGGATGGCTGTGCTGAGGCTGGGCCACCACTAGGATGGCTTTGCTGAGGCAGGGCCACCATTAGTAGGGTTGTGCTGAGGCAGGGCCACCACTGGGATGGCTGTGCTGAGGATTGGCCACCACTGGGATGGCTGTACTGAGGCTGGGACACCACTAGGATGGCTGTACTGAGACTGGGCCACCACTAGGATGGCTTTACGGAGACTGGGCCACCACTAGGATGGCTGTGCTGAGGCTGGGCCACCACTAGGATGGCTGTACTGAGGCTGGGCCACCACTAGGATGGCTTTACGGAGACTGGGCCACCACTAGGATGGCTGTGCTGAGGCTGGGCCACCACTAGGATGGCTGTACTGAGGCTGGGCCACCACTAGGATGGCTGTGCTGAGGCTGGGCCACCACTAGGATGGCTGTGCTGAGGCTGGGCCACCACTAGGATGGCTGTACTGAGGCTGGGCCACCACTAGGATGGCTGTGCTGAGGCTGGGCCACCACTAGGATGGCTGTGCTGAGGCTGGGCCACCACTAGGATGGCTGTGCTGAGGATGGGCCACCACTAGGGTGGTTGTACTGAGGCTGGGCCACCACTATCATGGCTGTGCTGAGGCTGGGCCACCACTAGGATGGCTGTGCTGAGGCTGGGCCACCACTAGGATGGCTTTGCTGAGGCAGGGCCACCATTAGTAGGGTTGTGCTGAGGCAGGGCCACCACTGGGATGGCTGTGCTGAGGATGGGAAACCACTAGGATGGCTTTGCTGAGGCAGGGCCACCATTAGTAGGGTTGTGCTGAGGCAGGGCCACCACTGGGATGGCTGTACTGAGGCTGGGACACTGGGATGGCTGTGCTGAGGCTGGGCCACCACTAGGATGGCTGTGCTGAGGCTGGGACACCACTGGGATGGCTGTACTGAGGCTGGGCCACCACTAGGATGGCTGTGCTGAGGCTGGGACACCACTGGGATGGCTGTTCTGAGGCTGGGACACCACTAGGATGGCTGGGACACCACTAGGATGGCTGGGCCACCACTAGGATGGCTGTGCTGAGACTGGGACACCACTAGGATGGCTGTGCTGAGGCTGGGCCACAACTAGGATGGCTGTACTGAGGCTGGGCCACCACTAGGACGGCTGGGCCACCACTAGGATGCTGTGCCTAGGCTGGGCCACCACTGGGATGGCTGTACTGAGGCTCGGCCACCACTGGGATGGCTGTACTGAGGCTGAGCCACCACTGGGATGGCTGTACTGAGGACTGGCCACAACTGGGATGGCTGTACTGAGGCTGGGACACCACTATGATGGCTGTGCTGAGGCTGGGACACCACTAGGATGGCTGTGCTGAGGCTGGGCCACCACTAGGATGGCTGTACTGGGGCTGGGACACCACTAGGATGCCTGTGCTGAGGCTGGGACACCACTACGATGGCTGTGCTGAGGCTGGGCCACCACTAGGATGGCTGGGCGACAACTAGGATGGCTGTGCTGAGGCTGGGCCACCACTAGGATGGCTGAGCTGAGGCTGGGCCACCACTAGGATGGCTTGGCTGAGGCTGGGCCACCACTAGGATGGCTGGTTCACAACTAGGATGGCTGTGCTGAGGCTGGGCCACCACTAGGATGGCTGTACTGAGGCTGGGCCACCACTAGGATGGCTGTGCTGAGGCTGGGCCACCACTAGGATGGCTGTGCTGAGGCTGGGCCACCACTAGGATGGCTTTGCTGAGGCAGGGCCACCATTAGTAGGGTTTTGCTGAGGCAGGGCCACCACTGGGATGGCTGTGCTGAGGATGGGCCACCACTGGGATGGCTGTACTGAGGCTGGGACACTGGGAAGGCTGTGCTGAGGCTGGGCCTCCACTAGGATGGCTGAGCTGAGGCTGGGCCACCACTAGAATGGCTGGGCTGAGAATGGGCCACCACTAGGATGGCTGGGCCACAACTAGGATGGCTGTGCTGAGGCTGGGCCACCACTAGGATGGATGTACTGAGGCCGGGCCACCACTAGGATGGCTGAGCTGAGGCTGGGCCACCACTAGGATGGCTTGGCTGAGGCTGGGCCACCACTAGGATGGCTGGTTCACAACTAGGATGGCTGTGCTGAGGCTGGGCCACCACTAGGATGGCTGTACTGAGGCTGGGCCACCACTAGGATGGCTGTGCTGAGGCTGGGCCACCACTAGGATGGCTGTGCTGAGGCTGGGCCATCACTAGGATGGCTTTGCTGAGGCAGGGCCACCATTAGTAGGGTTGTGCTGAGGCAAGGCCACCCCTGGGATGGCTGTGCTGAGGATGGGCCACCACTGGGATGGCTGTGCTGAGGCTGGGACACCTCTGGGATGGCTGTGCTGAGGCTGGGCCACCACTAGGATGGCTGAGCTGAGGCTGGGCCACCACTAGGATGGCTGGGCTGAGAATGGGCCACCACTAGGATGGCTGGGCCACAACTAGGATGGCTGTGCTGAGGCTGGGCCACCACTAGGATGGCTGTACTGAGGCTGGGCCACCACTAGGATGGCTGTGCTGAGGCTGGGCCACCACTAGGATGGCTTTGCTGAGGCAGGGCCACCATTAGTAGGGTTGTGCTGAGGCAGGGCCACCACTGGGATGGCTGTGCTGAGGATGGGCCACCACTGGGATGGCTGTACTGAGGCTGGGACACTGGGATGGCAATGCTGAGGCTGGACCACCACTAGGATGGCTGTGCTGAGGCTGGGACACAACTAGGATGGATGTGCTGAGGCTGTGCCACCACTAGGATGGCTGGGCCACAACTAGGATGGCTGTGCTGATTCTGAGCCACCACTAGGATGGCAGGGCCACAACTAGGATGGCTGTGCTGAGGCTGGGCCACCACTAGGATGGCTGTGCTGAGGCTGTGCCACCACTAGGATGGCTGGGCCACAACTAGGATGGCTGTGCTGAGGCTGGGCCACTACTAGGATGGCTGGGCCACAACTAGGATGGCTGTGCTGAGGCTGGGCCACCACTAGGATGGCTGTACTGAGGCTGGGCCACCACTAGGATGGCTGTGCTGAGGCTGGGCCACCACTAGGATGGCTTTGCTGAGGCAGGGCCACCATTAGTAGGGTTGTGCTGAGGCAGGGCCACCACTGGGATGGATGTACTGAGGCTGGGACACTGGGATGGCTGTGCTGAGGCTGGGCCAACACTAGGTTGGCTGTGCTGAGGCTGGGACACCGCTAGGATGGCTGTGCTGAGGCTGGGCCACAACTAGGATTGCTGTACTGAGGCTGGGCCACCACTAGGATGGCTGGGCCACCACTAGGATGCTGTACTGAGGCTCGGCCACCCCTGGGATGGCTGTACTGAGGCTGGGCCACCACTGGGATGGCTGTACTGAGGACTGGCCACCACTGGGATGGCTGTACTGAGGCTGGGCCACCACTGGGATGGCTGTACTGAGGCTGGGCCACAACTAGGATGGCTGTGCTGAGGATGGGACACCACTAGGATGGCTGTGCTGAGGCTGGGCCACAACTAGGATGGCTGTACTGAGGCTGGGACACCACTAGGATGGCTGTGCTGAGGCTGGGACACCACTAGGATGGCTGTGCTGAGGATGGGCCACCACTGGGATGGCTGTACTGAGGCTGGGACACTGGGATGGCAATGCTGAGGCTGGACCACCACTAGGATGGCTGTGCTGAGGCTGGGACACAACTAGGATGGATGTGCTGAGGCTGTGCCACCACTAGGATGGCTGGGCCACAACTAGGATGGCTGTGCTCATTCTGAGCCACCACTAGGATGGCAGGGCCACAACTAGGATGGCTGTGCTGAGGCTGGGCCACCACTAGGATGGCTGTGCTGAGGCTGTGCCACCACTAGGATGGCTGGGCCACAACTAGGATGGCTGTGCTGAGGCTGGGCCACTACTAGGATGGCTGGGCCACAACTAGGATGGCTGTGCTGAGGCTGGGCCACCACTAGGATGGCTGTACTGAGGCTGGGCCACCACTAGGATAGCTGTGCTGAGGCTGGGCCACCACTAGGATGGCTTTGCTGAGGCAGGGCCACCATTAGTAGGGTTGTGCTGAGGCAGGGCCACCACTGGGATGGATGTACTGAGGCTGGGACACTGGGATGGCTGTGCTGAGGCTGGGCCAACACTAGGTTGGCTGTGCTGAGGCTGGGACACCGCTAGGATGGCTGTGCTGAGGCTGGGCCACAACTAGGATTGCTGTACTGAGGCTGGGCCACCACTAGGATGGCTGGGCCACCACTAGGATGCTGTACTGAGGCTCGGCCACCCCTGGGATGGCTGTACTGAGGCTGGGCCACCACTGGGATGGCTGTACTGAGGACTGGCCACCACTGGGATGGCTGTACTGAGGCTGGGCCACCACTGGGATGGCTGTACTGAGGCTGGGCCACAACTAGGATGGCTGTGCTGAGGATGGGACACCACTAGGATGGCTGTGCTGAGGCTGGGCCACAACTAGGATGGCTGTACTGAGGCTGGGACACCACTAGGATGGCTGTGCTGAGGCTGGGACACCACTAGGATGGCTGTGCTGAGGCTGGGCCACCACTAGGATGGCTGTACTGAGGCTGGGACACCACTACGATGGCTGTGCTGAGGCTGGGCCACCACTAGGATGGCTGGGCCACAACTAGGATGGCTGTGCTGAGGCTGGGCCACCACTAGGATGGCTGTACTGAGGCTGGGACACCACTAGGATGCCTGTGCTGAGGCTGGGTCACCACTACGATGGCTGTGCTGAGGCTGGGCCACCACTAGGATGGCTGGGCCACAACTAGGATGGCTGTGCTGAGGCTGGGCCACCACTAGGATGGCTGAGCTGAGGCTGGGCCACCACTAGGATGGCTGGGCCGAGGCTGGGCCACCACTAGGATGGCTGGGCCACAACTAGGATGGCTGTGCTGAGGCTGGGCGACCACTAGGATGGCTGTACTGATGCTGGGCCACCACTAGGATGGCTGTGCTGAGGCTGGGCCACCACTAGGATGGCTTTGCTGAGGCAGGGCCACCATTAGTAGGGTTGTGCTGAGGCAGGGCCACCACTGGGATGGCTGTGCTGAGGATTGGCCACCACTGGGATGGCTGTACTGAGGCTGGGACACTGGGATGGCTGTGCTGAGGCTGGTCCACCACTAGGATGGCTGTGCTGAGGCTGGGACACCACTACGATGGCTGTGCTGAGGCTGGGCCACCACTAGGATGGCTGGGCCACAACTAGGATGGCTGTGCTGAGGCTGGGCCACCACTAGGATGGCTGAGCTGAGGCTGGGCCACCACTAGGACGCCTGGGCTGAGGCTGGGCCACCACTAGGATGGCTGGGCCACAACTAGGATGGCTGTGCTGAGGCTGGGCCACCACTAGGATGGCTGTGCTGAGGCTGGGACACCGCTAGGATGGCTGTGCTGAGGCTGGGCCACAACTAGGATGGCTGTACTGAGGCTGGGCCACCACTAGGATGGCTGGGCCACCACTAGGATGGCTGTACTGAGGCTGGGCCACCACTGGGATGGCTGTACTGAGGCTGGGCCACCACTAGGATGGCCGTACTGAGGCTGGGCCACCACTAGGATGGCTGTACTGAGGCTGGGACACCACTAGGATGGCTGTGCTAAGGCTGGGACACCACTAGGATGGCTGTACTGAGGCTGGGAAACCACTACGATGGCTGTGCTGAGGCTGGGCCACCACTAGGATGGCTGGGCCACAACTAGGATGGCTGTGCTGAGGCTGGGCCACCACTAGGATGGCTGTACTGAGGCTGGGACACCACTAGGATGCCTGTGCTGAGGCTGGGACACCACTACGATGGCTGTGCTGAGGCTGGGCCACCAATAGGATGGCTGGGCCACAACTAGGATGGCTGTGCTGAGGCTGGGCCACCACTAGGATGGCTGAGCTGAGGCTGGGCCACCACTAGGATGGCTGGGCCGAGGCTGGGCCACCACTAGGATGGCTGGGCCACAACTAGGATGGCTGTGCTGAGGCTGGGCGACCACTAGGATGGCTGTACTGAGGCTGGGCCACCACTAGGATGGCTGTGCTGAGGATGGGCCACCACTAGGATGGCTTTGCTGAGGCAGGGCCACCATTAGTAGGGTTGTGCTGAGGCAGGGCCACCACTGGGATGGCTGTGCTGAGGATTGGCCACCACTGGGATGGCTGTACTGAGGCTGGGACACTGGGATGGCTGTGCTGAGGCTGGGCCACCACTAGGATGGCTGTGCTGAGGCTGGGACACCACTACGATGGCTGTGCTGAGGCTGGGCCACCACTAGGATGGCTGGGCCACAACTAGGATGGCTGTGCTGAGGCTGGGCCACCACTAGGATGGCTGAGCTGAGGCTGGGCCACCACTAGGACGCCTGGGCTGAGGCTGGGCCACCACTAGGATGGCTGGGCCACAACTAGGATGGCTGTGCTGAGGCTGGGCCACCACTAGGATGGCTGTGCTGAGGCTGGGACACCGCTAGGATGGCTGTGCTGAGGCTGGGCCACAACTAGGATGGCTGTACTGAGCCTGGGCCACCACTAGGATGGCTGGGCCACCACTAGGATGGCTGTACTGAGGCTGGGCCACCACTGGGATGGCTGTACTGAGGCTGGGCCACCACTAGGATGGCCGTACTGAGGCTGGGCCACCACTAGGATGGCTGTACTGAGGCTGGGACACCACTAGGATGGCTGTGCTAAGGCTGGGACACCACTAGGATGGCTGTGCTGAGGCTGGGCCACCACTAGGATGGCTGTACTGAGGCTGGGAAACCACTACGATGGCTGTGCTGAGGCTGGGCCACCACTAGGATGGCTGGGCCACAACTAGGATGGCTGTGCTGAGGCTGGGCCACCACTAGGATGGCTGTACTGAGGCTGGGACACCACTAGGATGCCTGTGCTGAGGCTGGGACACCACTACGATGGCTGTGCTGAGGCTGGGCCACCAATAGGATGGCTGGGCCACAACTATGATGGCTGTGCTGAGGCTGGGCCACCACTAGGATGGCTGAGCTGAGGCTGGGCCACCACTAGGATGGCTGGGCCGAGGCTGGGCCACCACTAGGATGGCTGGGCCACAACTAGGATGGCTGTGCTGAGGCTGGGCGACCACTAGGATGGCTGTACTGAGGCTGGGCCACCACTAGGATGGCTGTGCTGAGGCTGGGCCACCACTAGGATGGCTTTGCTGAGGCAGGGCCACCATTAGTAGGGTTGTGCTGAGGCAGGGCCACCACTGGGATGGCTGTGCTGAGGATTGGCCACCACTGGGATGGCTGTACTGAGGCTGGGACACTGGGATGGCTGTGCTGAGGCTGGGCCACCACTAGGATGGCTGTGCTGAGGCTGGGACACCACTACGATGGCTGTGCTGAGGCTGGGCCACCACTAGGATGGCTGGGCCACAACTAGGATGGCTGTGCTGAGGCTGGGCCACCACTAGGATGGCTGAGCTGAGGCTGGGCCACCACTAGGACGCCTGGGCTGAGGCTGGGCCACCACTAGGATGGCTGGGCCACAACTAGGATGGCTGTGCTGAGGCTGGGCCACCACTAGGATGGCTGTGCTGAGGCTGGGACACCGCTAGGATGGCTGTGCTGAGGCTGGGCCACAACTAGGATGGCTGTACTGAGGCTGGGCCACCACTAGGATGGCTGGGCCACCACTAGGATGGCTGTACTGAGGCTGGGCCACCACTGGGATGGCTGTACTGAGGCTGGGCCACCACTAGGATGGCTGTACTGAGGCTGGGCCACCACTAGGATGGCTGTACTGAGGCTGGGACACCACTTGGATGGCTGTGCTGAGGCTGGGACACCACTAGGATGGCTGTGCTGAGGCTGGGCCACCACTAGGATGGCTGTACTGAGGCTGGGACACCACTACGATGGCTGTGCTGAGGCTGGGCCACCACTAGGATGGCTGGGCCACAACTAGGATGGCTGTGCTGAGGCTGGGCCACCACTAGGATGGCTGTACTGAGGCTGGGACACCACTAGGATGCCTGTGCTGAGGCTGGGACACCACTACGATGGCTGTGCTGAGGCTGGGCCACCACTAGGATGGCTGGGCCACAACTAGGATGGCTGTGCTGAGGCTGGGCCACCACTAGGATGGCTGAGCTGAGGCTGGGCCACCACTAGGATGGCTGGGCCGTGGCTGGGCCACCACTAGGATGGCTGGGCCACAACTAGGATGGCTGTGCTGAGGCTGGGACATAGCTACTCTGATGCTGACAACATAGCTACACTTTGATCTGTGTTTGTCATTGAGTACAGAGTAAGATCATCAGCCAGCTCTCTGATGCTGACACTAACGCTAACGCTGACACTAACGCTAACGCTAACACTAACGCTAACACTAACACTAACACTAACGCTAACGCTAACACTAACACTAACGCTGACACTAACGCTAACACTAACACTAACGCTAACGCTGACACTAATGCTAACACTAACACTTACGCTAACGCTGACACTAACGCTGACACTAACGCTAACGCTGACACTAACGCTGACACTAACGCTAACACTAACACTTACGCTAACGCTGACACTAACGCTAATGCTGACACTAACGCTAATGCTGACACTAACGCTGACACTAATGCTAACGCTGACACTAACGCTAACGCTAACACTAACAGTAACGCTAACGCTGACACTAACGCTAACACTAACAGTAACGCTAACGCTAACGCTGACACTAACGCTAACACTAACGCTAACACTAACAGTAACGCTAACGCTGACACTGACACTAACGCCAACACTAACGCAGCCTTCCACTGGCACAGACATGAACACGCACGCACACACACACACACACACACACACACACACACACACACACACACACACACACACACACACACACACACACACACACACACACACACACACACACACACATTAACATGACCAGTGAATAATGATGGTGTGATAAGTAACCTTACCCGAGACCTAATAAATGGTGTGACTTCCCAAAGATAATAACGATAGGTCTTCAGCTCAGTGGACTTTGGGTCAGACAGCCAGTGTGTAACAGCTGAGGTGTGTGTGTTGTTCCTCTGTAGAGGACAGGAGTTATCTGGAATTTGGGGGATGGGATGTTCTTCCCAACAGATGTCCAGAAGCACACTCACACACCCTGGGGCTGGGGCGAAGAGTACCCATGTGGCAGTGCCAAGCCTGGGGAGGGGGGCAGATACTCTGCCAGCTGACTCACTAGAGTAGGTGTGTCCACGCACGCACACATACTGAGATCCAATCCCAGAAGACTGACCTCCCCCCTCCCTCCTGAGATCCAATCCCAGAAGACCGCCCACCCCCTCCCTCCTGAGATCCAATCCCAGATTACCGCCCCCCCCCCTCCCTCCTGAGATACAATCCCAGAAGACCGCCCCCCATCCACCCCTCCTGAGATCCAATCCCAGAAGGCCACCCACTCCCCTACCCATGTCTAAAACACACTCTCGATGTCCCTCAGTTCAATTCAGTGGCATGATTATCTCTCTATACGTCTCTGCCTCTCTCTGCATCTCTCTCTGTCTCTCTCTCTGCCTCTCTTTGTCTCTGTCTCTCTCTCTGCCTCTCTTTGTCTCTGTCTCTCTCTCTGTCTCTCGTTGTCTCTCTCTCACTCTCTCTGCCTCTCTTTGTCTCTGTCTATCTCTCTGCCTCTCCTTGTCTCTGTCTCTCTCTCTGCCTCTGTCTCTGTCTCTCTCTCTCTCTCTCTCTCTGCATCTCTCTCTGACTCTCTCTCTACCTCTCTGTCTCTCTCTGTTTCTCTCTTTGTCTCTCTCTCTCTGCCTCTCTCTATCTCAATTCAATTCAAAGGGATTTATTGGCATGGGAAAAGTACAGTTGAAGTTGGAAGTTTACATACACCTTAGCCAAATACTTTAATCCTAGTAAAAATTCCCTGTCTTAGGTCAGTTAGGATCACCACTTTATTTTAAGAATGTGAAATGTCAGAATAATATTAGAGAAAATGATTTATTTCAGCTTTTATTTCTTTCACCACATTCCCAGTGGGTCAGAAGTTTACATACACTTGATTAGTATTTGGTAGCATTGACTTTAAATTGTTTTACTCAAATGTTTCGGGTAGTCTTCCACAAGCTTCCCACAAATTTTGGCCCATTCCTCCTGACAGAGCTGGTGAAACTAAGTCAGGTTTGTAGGCCTCCTGACAGAGCTGGTGTAACTGAGTCAGGTTTGTAGGCCTCCTGACAGAGCTGGTGTAACTGAGTCAGGTTTGTAGGCCTCCTGACAGAGCTGGTGTAACTGAGTCAGGTTTGTAGGCCTCCTGACAGAGCTGGTGTAACTGAGTCAGGTTCGTAGGCCTCCTGACAGAGCTGGTGTAACTGAGTCAGGTTTGTAGGCCTCCTGACAGAGCTGGTGTAACTGAGTCAGGTTTGTAGGCCTCCTGACAGAGCTGGTGTAACTGAGTCAGGTTTGTAGGCCTCCTGACAGAGCTGGTGTAACTGAGTCAGGTTTGTAGGCCTCCTGACAGAGCTGGTGTAACTGAGTCAGGTTCGTAGGCCTCCTTGCTCGCACACGCTTTTTCAGTTCTGCCCACAAATGTTCTATGGGATTGAGGTCAGGGCTTTGTGATGGCCACTCCAATACCTTGACTTTGTTGTCCTTAAGCCATTCTGCCACAACTTTGGAAGTATGCTTGGGGTCATTGTCCATTTGGAAGACCCATTTGCGACCCAAGCTTTAACTTCCTGACTGATGTCTTGAGATGTTGCTTCAATATATCCACATAACAACCTAATTAAACACAGGTGTAACTAATAGACAGACAAGGGGAAAAAAAGGATCAGTGGCAGCTAGTAGGCCGGTGACGACGACGACGACGGCGACCGCCGAGCGCCACCCGAACAGGAAGGGGAGCTACATTCAGTAGGAGTCGTGACAGGTATGTAGGTAGCTTCTGCCTTACTTACTTCCTTGCTGAGCGGCCTTTCAGGTTATGTCGATATAGGACTTGTTTTACTGTGGATATAGATACTTTTGTACCTGTTTCCTCCAGCATCTTTACAAGGCCCTTTGCTGTTCTGGGATTTATTGGCACTTTTCGCACCAAAGTACGTTCATCTCTAGGAGACAGAACGCATCTCCTTCCTGAGCGGTATGACGGCTGCATTGTCCCAAGGTGTTTATACTTGTGTACTATTGTTTGTACAGATGAACGTGGTACCTTCAGGCATTTTGAAATTGCTCCCAAGGATGAACCAGACTTGTCGAGGTCTACAATTTTTTTTCTGAGGTCTTGGCTGATTTATTCTGATTTTCACATGATGTCAAGCAAAGAGGCACTGAGTTTGAAGGTCGGCCTTGAAATACATCCACAGGTACACCTACAATTGACTCAAATGATGTCAATTAGCCTATCAGAAGCTTCTAAAGCCATGACATCATTTTCTGAAATTTTCCAAGCTGTTTAAAGGCACAGTCAACACAATGTACGTAAACTTCTGACCCACTGGAATTGTGATAGAGTGAAATAATCGGTCTGTAAACAATTGTTGGAAAAACGACTTGTGTCATGCACAAAGTAGATGTCCTAACCGACTTGCCAAAACTATAGTTCGTTAACAAGAAATTTGTGGATTGGTTGAAAAAACTAATTTTAACGACTCCAACCTAAGTGTACGTAAACTTCCGACTTCAACTGTATGTTTACATCGCCAAAACAAATGCAATAAACAATAAACAATGGAAACATGAGTAAACATTCCACTCAAATGTGATGTTATTATCTATGTTCAGTAACAATGTGATGTTATTATCTATGTTCAGTAACAATGTGATGTTATTATCTATGTTCAGTAACAAGGTGATGTTATTATCTATGTTCAGTAACAATGTGATATTATTATCTATGTTCAGTATCAATGTGATGTTATTATCTATGTTCAGTAACAATGTGATGTTATTATCTATGTTCAGTAACAATGTGATATTATTATCTATGTTCAGTAACAATGTGATATTATTATCTATGTTCAGTAACAATGTGATGTTATTATCTATGTTCAGTAACAATGTGATATCAATGTGATGTTATTATCTATGTTCAGTAACAATGTGATATCAATGTGATATTATTATCTATGTTCAGTAACAATGTGATATCAATGTGATGTTATTATCTATGTTCAGTAACAATGTGATATTATTATCTATGTTCAGTATCAATGTGATATTATTATCTATGTTCAGTAACAATGTGATATTATTATCTATGTTCAGTATCAATGTGATATTATTATCTATGTTCAGTAACAATGTGATGTTATTATCTATGTTCAGTAACAATGTGATATTATTATCTATGTTCAGTAACAATGTGATATCAATGTGATGTTATTATCTATGTTCAGTATCAATGTGATATCAATGTGATATTATTATCTATGTTCAGTAACAATGTGATGTTATTATCTATGTTCAGTAACAATGTAATGTTATTATCTATGTTCAGTAACAATGTGATGTTATTATCTATGTTCAGTAACAATGTGATATCAATGTGATGTTATTATCTATGTTCAGTAACAATGTGATATCAATGTGATATTATTATCTATGTTCAGTAACAATGTGATATCAATGTGATATTATTATCTATGTTCAGTAACAATGTGATATCAATGTGATGTTATTATCTATGTTCAGTAACAATGTGATATCAATGTGATATTATTATCTATGTTCAGTAACAATGTGATATCAATGTGATGTTATTATCTATGTTCAGTAACAATGTGATATTATTATCTATGTTCAGTATCAATGTGATATTATTATCTATGTTCAGTAACAATGTGATATCAATGTGATGTTATTATCTATGTTCAGTAACAATGTGATATTATTATCTATGTTCAGTATCAATGTGATGTTATTATCTATGTTCAGTAACAATGTGATATCAATGTGATGTTATTATCTATGTTCAGTATCAATGTGATATCAATGTGATATTATTATCTATGTTCAGTAACAATGTGATGTTATTATCTATGTTCAGTAACAATGTGATATTATTATCTATGTTCAGTATCAATGTGATATTATTATCTATGTTCAGTAACAATGTGATATCAATGTGATGTTATTATCTATGTTCAGTAACAATGTGATATTATTATCTATGTTCAGTATCAATGTGATATTATTATCTATGTTCAGTAACAATGTGATATCAATGTGATGTTATTATCTATGTTCAGTATCAATGTGATATCAATGTGATATTATTATCTATGTTCAGTAACAATGTGATGTTATTATCTATGTTCAGTAACAATGTAATGTTATTATCTATGTTCAGTAACAATGTGATATTATTATGGCGTTACGTACATGTTAAGCTAAAATCATTAGCATTTCGCGTTTCACTCGCTATAAGTATGTATGCTAACAATGCTAGTTTAGTGCTATTGGTATGTAAGCTAACAAATGCTAATTTAACGCGATTATGTACCTTCACTAAATGATGCTAATTCAAGGTGAATGGTGTTACGTACATGTTAAGCTAAAATCATTAGCATTTCGCGTTTCACTCGCTGCTCGTCATCTGGACCGGCGCTCAACCTTTGACCTCTCCCCACTTCCCCCCCCTGGGTCACGTTGCAATGGTATAGAGTATAGAGCACAGCATGATAACTGAGACAGTTTAGAGACTTTAAAACAGCTTTATTGTTCACGTATTTATCATGATAGAAGTGGACTATTTGTATCGTCAACTTAGTGTTAGTGTTGTTTTCATGTTTCATTACACTATAAAACACTTGTCAACGTTTAGAGAGAAGGGGATAGACACATAATGCAGGAGGCTCTCTCTCTCTCTTCCTCTGTCCCTCTCTCTCTCTCTCTCTCTCTCTCTCTCTCTCTCTCTCTCTCTTCCTCTGTCCCTCTCTCTCTCTCTCTCTAGTCTCTCTCTCTCTCTCTCTCTAGTCTCTCTCTCTCTCTCTGTCTCTCTCTCTCTCTCTCTCTCTTCCTCAGTCCCTCTCCCTCTCTCTATGTCTCTCTCTCTCTCTCTCTAGTCCCTCTCTCTCTCTCTCTCTCTAGTCTCTCTCTCTCTCTCTCTCTCTCTCTCTCTCTCTAGTCTCTCTCTCTCCCTCTGTCTCTCTCCCTCTCTCTCCCTCCTCTCTCTCGTCTCTCTTCTCTTTCCTCACTCTCTCCCTCTCCTTTTCTCCCTCTCTTCCCCTTCCTCTCCTTCTCACTCTCTCCTCTCCCTCCCCCTCCTCTCTCCTTCTCTCTCTCCCCCTCCTCTCTCCTTCCCTGTCTCTCCTTCTCTCTCCACCTCCTCTCTCCTTCTCGCCTTTCTCTCTCTCCTTTCTCTCTCCCCCTCCTCTCTCTCTCCTTCTCTCTCCCCCTCATCTCTCCTTATCTCTCCCCCTCCTCTCTCTCTCTCCTCTCTCCCCCTCATCTCTCCTTCTATCCTTTCTCTCTTCTTCTCTCCTCTCTCCCTCCCTCCTGCTCTTTCTATCTCTGGTTGAGTTAGTTTGTGTCTTTCTGCATGTATGATGGTACAGTATGTAACATGTATGATGGTACAGTATGTAACATGTATGATGGTACAGTATGTAACATGTATGATGTCAGGTACAGTATGTAACATGTGTGATGGTACAGTATGTAACATGTATGATGGTACAGTATGTAACATGTATGATGGTACAGTATGTAACATGTATGATGGTACAGTATGTAACATGTGTGATGTCAGGTACAGCTTTCCACATGTATGACGGATGAGGAGTCGCTAGATGAACTGAAGTGGGCTGTGGTGATTGTCTGGGCATGAGAATAGAACGACTGGCAGTGGAGAGAGAAAGAGAAGGGGGGAGAGAGAGAAAGAGAGAGGAGGGGGGAGAGATAGGAGGGGGGAGAGAGAGAAAGAGAGAGGAGGGGGAGAGAGATAGTGGATAGAGAGAGAGTGGGGGGAGAGAGAGAAAGAGAGAGGAGGGGGGAGAGATAGTGGATAGAGAGAGAGTGGGGGGAGAGAGAGAAAGAGAGAGGAGGGGGAGAGATAGGAGGGGGGTGAAGAGGGGGATGGATAGAGAGAGAGTGGGGGGAGAGAGAGAAAGAGAGAGGAGGGGGAGAGATATGAGGGGGGGAAGAGGGGGATGGATAGAGAGAGAGTGGGGGGAGAGAGAGAAAGAGAGAGGAGGGGGAGAGATATGAGGGGGGTGAAGAGGGGGATGGATAGAGAGAGAGTGGGGGGAGAGAGAGAAGGAGAGAGGAGGGGGAGAGATAGGAGGGGGGTGAAGAGGGGGATGGATAGAGAGAGAGTGGGGGGAGAGAGAGAAGGAGAGAGGAGGGGGAGAGATAGGAGGGGGGTGAAGAGGGGGATGGATAGAGAGAGAGTGGGGGGAGAGAGAGAAGGAGAGAGGAGGGGGAGAGATAGGAGGGGGGTGAAGAGGGGGATGGATAGAGAGAGAGTGGGGGGAGAGAGAGAAGGAGAGAGGAGGGGGAGAGATAGGAGGGGGGGAAGAGGGGGATGGATAGAGAGAGAGTGGGGGGAGAGAGAGAAGGAGAGAGGAGGGGGAGAGATAGGAGGGGGGAAGAGGGGGATGGATAGAGAGAGAGTGGGGGGAGAGAGAGAAGGAGAGAGGAGGGGGAGAGATAGGAGGGGGGGAAGAGGGGGATGGATAGAGAGAGAGTGGGGGGAGAGAGAGAAGGAGAGAGGAAGGGGAGAGAGAAGGAGAGACAGCTGAGAAGATGTAGCATAATTTCTGTGAATAACTCAAGGGCCCCTTTCCAATACTCTACAAATGCATCCTTCCTTCCCAAGGGCCCCATTCCAATACTCTACAAATACATCCTTCCTTCCCACGGGCCCCATTCCAATACTCTACAAATACATCCTTCCTTCCCAAGGGCCCCTTTCCAATACTCTACAAATACATCCTTCCTTCCCACGGGCCCCATTCCAATACTCTACAAATACATCCTTCCTTCCCACGGGCCCCATTCCAATACTCTACAAATACATCCTTCCTTCCCAAGGGCCCCATTCCAATACTCTACAAATACATCCTTCCTTCCCAAGGGCCCCATTCCAATACTCTACAAATACATCCTTCCTTCCCAATGGCCCTATTCCAATACTCAACAAATACATCCTTCCTTCTATTCATGCACATCTCTCCAGGTTTCCCACGTTGAGCCAACATTATTACATCATATTATAACATGATAACATTATATTATAACATTATAACACATTGTCTTTAAAACACATCAAAACGTAAGTTCTACAGGTGACAGTGAAGGGCAATAAGGACCTTGTTTACAGAAAGCTCTTGGAATGGGGGAGGAGGGGTGAGGTAGGAGAGACAGAGGGTGAGGAGGGGTGAAGGAGGAGGGGTGATGGAGAAGGGTAAGAGGGTGAGGACGGGTGAGGACGGGTGAGGGAGGAGGGGTGAGGTAGGAGAGACAGAGGGTGAGGAGGGGTGAAGGAGGAGGGGTGAGGGAGAAGGGAAAGAGGGTGAGGACGGGTGAGGGAGGAGGGGTGAGGGAGGAGGGAAAGAGGGTGAGGACGGGTGAGGAGGGGTGAGGGAGGAGGGACAGAGGGTGATGAATGGTGAGGTAGGAGAGACAGAGGGTGAGGAGGGATGAGGAGGGGTGAGGGAGAAGGGAGGAGGGACAGAGGGTGAGGAGGGGTGAGGTAGGAGGGACAAAGGATGAGGAGGGGTGAGGTAGGAGAGACGGAGGGGTGAGGTAGGAGGGACAGAGGGTGAGGAGGGGTGAGGAGGGGTGAGGGAGAAGGGAGGAGGGACAGAGGGTGAGGAGGGGTGAGGTAGGAGAGACAGAGGGTGAGGAGGGGTGAGGTAGGAGAGACAGATGGTGAGGAGGGGTGAGGTAGGAGGGACAGAGGGTGAGGAGGGGTGAGGAGGGGTGAGGGACCAGGGACAGAGATATAGGAAAGGGGGAGGGAGGAGAGACAGAGGGTGAGGAGGGGTGAGGGAGAAGGGGCAGAGGGTGATGAGGGGTGAGGTAGGAAGGACAGAGGGTGAGGAGGGGTGAGGAGGGGTGAGGGAGCAGGGACAGAGATAGAGCAAAGGGGGGAGGAGGGGGGAGGGAGAAGGGAGGAGGGACAGAGGGTGAGGAGGGGTGAGGTAGGAGGGACAGAGGGTGAGGAGGGGTGAGGGATTGGGGTAAGAGTGAGGGAGGGGGATGTGGAATGGGGAGGAGGGATGGGGGTGAGGGATGGGGTGAGGGTGAGGGTGAGGGATGGGAGTGTGGGATGGGGGTGAGGGATGGGAGTGTGGGATGGGGGTGAGGGATGGGGGTGAGGGATGGGGTGAGGGTGAGGGTGAGGGATGGGAGTGTGGGATGGGGGTGAGGGATGGGGGTGAGGGTGAGGGTGAGGGATTGGGGTAAGAGTGAGGGAGGGGGATGTGGAATGGGGAGGAGGGATGGGGGTGAGGGATGGGGGTGAGGGATGGGGGTGAGGGATGGGAGTGTGAGTGAGGGTGAGGGATGGGGTGAGGGATGGGGGTGAGGGAGGGGGGTGAGGGATGGGAGTGTGGGTGAGGGTGAGGGTGAGGGATGGGAGTGTGGGATGGGGGTGAGGGATGGGGGTGAGGGATGGGGGTGAGGGATGGGGGTGAGGGATTGGGGTAAGAGTGAGGGAGGGGGATGTGGAATGGGGAGGAGGGATGGGGGTGAGGGATGGGGGTGAGGGATGGGAGTGTGGGTGAGGGTGAGGGATGGGGGTGAGGGATGGGGGTGAGGGATGGGGGTGAGGGTGAGGGTGAGGGATTGGGGTAAGAGTGAGGGAGGGGGATGTGGAATGGGGAGGAGGGATGGGGGTGTGGGTGAGGGTGAGGGATGGGGGTGAGGGATGGGGGTGAGGGATGGGAGTGTGGGTGAGGGATGGGGGTGAGGGTGAGGGTGAGGGTGAGGATGGGGGTGAGGGATGGGGGTGAGGGATGGGGGTGAGGGATTGGGGTAAGAGTGAGGGAGGGGGATGTGGAATGGGGAGGAGGGATGGGGGTGAGGGATGGGGGTGAGGGATGGGAGTGTGGGTGAGGGTGAGGGATGGGGGTGAGGGATGGGGGTGAGGGATGGGGGTGAGGGTGAGGGTGAGGGATTGGGGTAAGAGTGAGGGAGGGGGATGTGGAATGGGGAGGAGGGATGGGGGTGTGGGTGAGGGTGAGGGATGGGGGTGAGGGATGGGGGTGAGGGATGGGGGTGAGGGATGGGAGTGTGGGTGAGGGATGGGGGTGAGGGTGAGGGTGAGGGTGAGGGTGAGGGTGAGTGTGAGGGATGGGGGTGAGGGTGAGGGTGAGGGCAGGTAGACGTACAGAGAACATATGTTATTTTTTTTCTTTTTCAGGTGAAAAAGATGAGAAGGACAGGAAGTGACAGACTGGTGAGAAGAAACACAGGAAGTGGCAGACTGGTGAGAAGGACAGGAAGTGACAGACTGGTATGAGGAAGTAAAAGAGAAGAAGGAAGCACCAATTATCTAACATTTACCATCTAAGAGTTAAATATACTCCAGGTTAAAGTTAACCTCCTAACCACAAAATCTAAGATCAGCTGTCCTTGTGGTTTAAAATATACCTGTAACTTTCCCAGAAATCCTAGAAAATCCTAGATTCCTCCCACTGGGGATTCTGGAAAACCTGGAAATTTTTTGGGGGAAAGTTGCCAGAATTGTGCAACCCATAAGGTCTTCTGACTGTCCTCCCTTACCTTTACCAATAGAGGGCAGAAGGCAAAACTGATCCTAGATCAGGGGTTAAGGCAGGGTTGGGTCAACCTGTTCAGTTAAATATAACCAGCAGGGTTGGAATATTCTGGTTAACCCCCCCACCCCACATTCTCACGTTTTCCAGAAATCCTGGTTGGAAGATTCCTGGAATCAGGAGGGAATCCAGAGCCCAACCAACCAGGAATTCTGGGAAAAACCTGGGGATTTTACAAAACCCCTAAGAACTGATATAGATATAAACAGAGAAGGAGTGGAAGCCTCTCAGTGCTCCCTGCTACTGAGGCCAGGGGTTAAAGTTCACAGTTTAAAATTCAAAAGCTCAAACGGGTCCCCTCCTCTTGTCGACCCTCCCCTCACCTGGAGTAGATAGTGGCTGGTCCTAACCACTGATCTGTCTTCATACCCTAGTGACCCTACATCCCCTACCCACAGTCCTCTAGTACAGGGGATGCAACTCACAGTCCTCTAGTACAGGGGATGCAACTCACAGTCCTCTAGTACAGGGGGTGCAACTCACAGTCCTCTAGTACAGAGGGCTGCAACTCACAGTCCTCTAGTACAGGGGGCTGCAACTCACAGTCCTCTAGTACAGGGGGTGGGCAGCAACTCAGAGTCCTCTAGTACAGGGGGTGGGCAGCAACTCACAGTCCTCTAGTACAGGGGGCAGCAACTCACAGTCCTCTAGTACAGGGGGTGCAACTCACAGTCCTCTAGTACAGGGGGGTGCAACTCACAGTCCTCTAGTACAGGGGTGGACAACAACTCACAGTCCTCTAGTACAGGGGGCAGCAACTCACAGTCCTCTAGTACAGGGGGTGGACAGCAACTCACAGTCCTCTAGTACAGGGGGTGGACAACAACTCACAGTCCTCTAGTGCAGGGGGTGGGCAACAACTCACAGTCCTCTAGTACAGGGGGTGGACAAAAACTCACAGTCCTCTAGTGCAGGGGGCAGCAACTCACAGTCCTATAGTACAAGGGGCAGCAACTCACAGTCCTCTAGTACAGGGGGTGCAACTCACAGTCCTCTAGTACAGGGGGTGGACAACAACTCACAGTCCTCTAGTACAGGGGGTGGGCAACAACTCACAGTCCTCTAGTACAGGGGGGGAAACAACTCACAGTCCTCTAGTACAGGGTGTGGACAACAACTCACAGTCCTCTAGTACAGGGGGTGGACAACAACTCACAGTCCTCTAGTACAGGGGTGGGCAACAACTCACAGTCCTCTAGTACAGGGGGTGGACAACAGCTCACAGTCCTCTAGTGCAGGGGGCAGCAACTCACAGTCCTCTAGTACAGGGGGTGCAACTCACAGTCCTCTAGTACAGGGTGTGCAACTCACAGTCCTCTAGTACAGGGGGTGGGCAGCAACTCACAGTCCTCTAGTACAGGGGTGGGCAGCAACTCATAGTCCTCTAGTACAGGGGGTGGGCAACAACTCACAGTCCTCTAGTACAGGGGGTGCAACTCACAGTCCTCTAGTGCAGGGGGTGGGCAGCAACTCACAGTCCTCTGGTACAGGTGGTGGGCAACAACTCACAGTACTCTAGTACAGGGGTTGGGCAACAACTCACAGTCCTCTAGTACAGGGGGTGGACAACAACTCACAGTCCTCTAGTGCAGGGGGCAGCAACTCACAGTCCTCTAGTACAGGGGGTGGGCAACAACTCACAGTCCTCTAGTACTGGGGGTGGGCAACAACTCACAGTCCTCTAGTACAGGGGGCAGCAACTCACAGTCCTCTAGTACAGGGGGTGGGCAGCAACTCTCAGTCCTCTAGTACAGGGGTGGGCAGCAACTCACAGTCCTCTAGTACAGGGGGTGCAACTCACAGTCCTCTAGTACAGGGGGTGAAACTCACAGTCCTCTAGTACAGGGGGTGAAACTCACAGTCCTCTAGTACAGGGGGTGGGCAGAAACTCAGTCCTCTAGTACAGGGGGTGCAACTCACAATCCTATAGTACAGGGGTGGGCAGCAACTCACAGTCCTCTGGTACAGGGGGTGGGCAACAACTCACAGTCCTCTGGTACAGGGGGTGGGCAACAACTCACAGTCCTCTAGTACAGGGGGTGCAACTCACAGTCCTCTAGTACAGGGGGTGCAACTCACAGTCCTCTAGTACAGGGGGTGGACAACAACTCACAGTCCTCTAGTACAGGGGTGGGCAGCAACTCACAGTCCTCTAGCAACAACAACTCACAGTCCTCTAGTACAGGGGGTGGGCAACAACTCACAGTCCTCTAGTACAGGGGGCAGCAACTCACAATCCTCTAGTACAGGGGGCAACAACTCACAGTCCTCTAGGACAGGGGGTGGGCAACAACTCACAGTCCTCTAGTACAGGGGGTGCAACTCACAGTCCTCTAGTACAGGGGGTGCAACTCACAGTCCTCTAGTACAGGGGGTGGGCAGCAACTCACCAGTAGTGCCCCCCCCCTCCACTAGGGGATGAGGTTAAGGGGTAGTGCCCACCCCTCCACTAGGGATGAGGTTAAGGGGTAGTTCCCAACCCTGCACTAGGGGATGAGGTTAAGGGGTAGTGCCTCCCCCCCTCCACTAGGGGATGAGGTTAAGGGGTAGTTCCCCCCTCCACTAGGGGATGAGGTTAAGGGGTAGTGCCCGCCCCTCCACTAGAGGATGAGGTTAAGGGGTAGTTCCCCTCCCTCCACTAGGGGATGAGGTTAAGGGGTAGTTCCCCCCCTCCACTAGGGGATGAGTTTA
>NW_023493661.1:1162611-1167611 GCF_013265735.2 Oncorhynchus mykiss
GAACCCATCAGTTACTATTGAACCCATCAGTTACTGTTGAACCCATCAGTTACTGTTGACCCCATCAGTTACTGTTGAACCCATCAGTTACTGTTGAACCCATCAGTTACTGTTGACCCCATCGACACTAGTCTACACACATCCCTCTGAACAGACTGCTCTGGGGGGGGGGGGTTACTGTTGAACCCATCAGTTACTGTTAAACCCATCAGTTACTGTTGAACCCATCAGTTACTATTGAACCCATCAGTTACTGTTGAACCCATCAGTTACTGTTGACCCCATCAGTTACTGTTGAACCCATCAGTTACTGTTGAACCCATCAGTTACTGTTGAACCCATCAGTTACTATTGAACCCATCAGTTACTATTGAACCCATCAGTTACTGTTGACCCCATCAGTTACTGTTGAACCCATCAGTTACTGTTGACCCCATCGACACTAGTCTACACACATCCCTCTGAACAGACTGCTCTGGGGGGGGGTTACTGTTGAACACAATGACACTAATCTACACAATGACACTAGTCTACACACATCCCTCTGAACAGACTGCTATAGGGGGGGGGGGGGGGGGGTCAATATCATCAGGTTGAACAAAAACACAAACAAATCTAAGTAATGGATGTATGTACATATAAATATATGGATGAGTGATGACCGAGCGGCATAGGCTAAGATGGTATAAAATACAGTATATACATATGAGATGAGTAATGTAAGATATGCAAACATGATATAAAGTGACTAGTGATCCATTTGTTAAAAGTGGCCAATGATTTTGAGTTTGTATGTTGGCAGCAGCCACTCTGTGTTAGTGGTGGCTGTTTACAGTCTGATGGCCTTGAGATAGAAGCTGTTTTTCAGTCTCTCGGGTCCCTGCTTTGATGCACCTGTACTGACCTCGCCTTCTGGATGATAGCGGGGTGAACAGGCAGTGGCTCGGGTGGTTGTTGTCCTTGATTATATTTTTTGGCCTTCCTGTGACATCGGGTGGTGTAGGTGTCCTGGAGGGCAGGTAGTTTGCCCCCGGTGATGCGTTGTGCAGACTCACTACCCTCTGGAGAGCCTTGCGGTTGTGGGCAGAGCAGTTGCTGTACCAGGCAGTGACATTGCCCGACAGTATGCTCTCAATTGTGCATCTGTAAAAGTTTGTGAGGGTTTTAGGTGACAAGCCACATTTCTTTAGCCTCCTGAGGTTGAAGAGGTGCTGTTGCGCCTTCTTCACCACACTGTCTGTGTGGACCAATTCAGTTTGTCTGTGATTTGTACGCCGAGGAACTTAAAACTTTCCACCTGCGGTCCTGTCGATGTGGATAGGGGGGAGCACCCTCTGCTGTTTCTTGAAGTCCACGATCATCTCCTTTTTTTTGTTGACGTTGAGTGTGAGGTTGTTTTCCTGACACCTCCTCACCTCCTCCCTGTAGGCTGTTTCGTCATCGTTGGTAGTCAAGCCTACTACTGTAGTGTTGTCTGCAAACTTGATGATTGAGTTGGAGACGTGCATGGCCACGCAGTCGTGGGTGAACATGGAGTACAGGAGAGGGCACAGAACGCACCCTTGTGGGGCCCCAGGGGTGGGGGGTGGGGGGGGTGGCGGCCCGTCAGGAAGTCCAATACCCAGTTGCACAGGGCGGGGTCGAGTCCCAGGGTCTCGAGCTTAATGACGAGTTTGGAGGGTACCATGGTGTTAAATGCTGAGCTGTAGTCAATGAAAAGCATTATCACATAGGTAATCCTCCTGTCCAGATGGGTTAGGGGATATTAGGTACATGTACGTAGTGACATAGGTATTCCTCCTGTCCAGATGGGTTAGGGGATATTAGGTACATGTCGGTAGTGACATAGGTATTCCCCCTGTCCAGATGGGTTAGGGATATTAGGTACATGTCGGTAGAGTTATAATACCCCCGAGCTGACAAGGTACAAATCTGTCGTTCTGCCCCCTGAACAAGGCAGTTAAACCCACTGTTCCTAGACCAGTTAACCCACTGTTCCTAGACCAGTTAACCCACTGTTAACTAGGCCGTCATTGAAAATAATAATTTGTTCTTAACTGACTTGCCTGGTTAAATAAAGGTAAAATAAAAAAAATGCAAAGAAGTCTGGGTACACCGACGTTTCCCGTGTTTGATTGTCTTGCGGAGATAATAACTACACTGTTGATATAATTTAGGGACATATTCCCAGTCATCTTCTCCATGGTTATAAATACGGTGCTTCGTGCTTTTCTGTTTTTTTTCTTTTTGTGTGTGAATTCCGTCCAGGGTTTCTGGTTTGGGTAGGTTTTAATAGTCACAGTGGGTACAACGTCTCCTCTACACTTCCATCCATCCAGGGTTTCTGGTTTGGGTAGGTTTTAATAGTCACAGTGGGTACAACTTCTCCTCTACACTTCCATCCATCCAGGGTTTCTGGTTTGGGTAGGTCACAGTGGGTACAACGTCTCCTCTACACTTCCATCCACCCAGGGTTTCTGGTTTGGGTAGGTTATAATAGTCACAGTGGGTACAACGTCTCCTCTACACTTCCATCCACCCAGGGTTTCTGGTTTGCGTAGGATTTAATAGTCACAGTGGGTACAACGTCTCCAACACACTTCCATCCATCCAGGGTTTCTGGTTTGGGTAGGTTTTAATAGTCACAGTGGGTACAACGTCTCCTCCACACTTCCATCCATCCAGGGTTTCTGGTTTGGGTAGGTTTTAATAGTCACAGTGGGTACAACGTCTCCTCCACACTTCCATCCATCCAGGGTTTCTGGTTTGGGTAGGTTTTAATAGTCACAGTGGGTACAACGTCTCCTCCACACTTCCATCCATCCAGGGTTTCTGGTTTGGGTAGGTTTTAATAGTCCCAGTGGGTACAACGTCTCCTCTACACTTCCATCCATCCAGGGTTTCTGGTTTGGGTAGGTTATAATAGTCCCAGTGGGTACAACGTCTCCAACACACTTCCATCCACCCAGGGTTTCTGGTTTGGGTAGGTTTTAATAGTCACAGTGGGTACAACGTCTCCAACACACTTCCATCCACCCAGGGTTTCTGGTTTGGGTAGGTTTTAATAGTCACAGTGGGTACAACGTCTCCAACACACTTCCATCCATCCAGGGTTTCTGGTTTGGGTAGGTTTTAATAGTCACAGTGGGTACAACGTCTCCTCTACACTTCCATCCATCCAGGGTTTCTGGTTTGGGTAGGTTATAATAGTCACAGTGGGTACAACGTCTCCAACACACTTCCATCCACCCAGGGTTTCTGGTTTGGGTAGGTTATAATAGTCACAGTGGGTACAACGTCTCCAACACACTTCCATCCACCCAGGGTTTCTGGTTTGGGTAGGTTTTAATAGTCACAGTGGGGACAACGTCTCCAACACACTTCCATCCATCCAGGGTTTCTGGTTTGGGTAGGTTTTAATAGTCACAGTGGGTACAACGTCTCCTCTACACTTCCATCCATCCAGGGTTTCTGGTTTGGGTAGGTTATAATAGTCACAGTGGGTACAACGTCTCCAACACACTTCCATCCACCCAGGGTTTCTGGTTTGGGTAGGTTATAATAGTCACAGTGGGTACAACGTCTCCAACACACTTCCATCCACCCAGGGTTTCTGGTTTGGGTAGGTTTTAATAGTCACAGTGGGTACAACGTCTCCAACACACTTCCATCCACCCAGGGTTTCTGGTTTGGGTAGGTTTTAATAGTCACAGTGGGTACAACATCTCCAACACACTTCCATCCATCCAGGGTTTCTGGTTTGGGTAGGTTATAATAGTCACAGTGGGTACAACGTCTCCAACACACTTCCATCCATCCAGGGTTTCTGGTTTGGGTAGGTTTTAATAGTCACAGTGGGTACAACGTCTCCAACACACTTCCATCCACCCAGGGTTTCTGGTTTGGGTAGGTTATAATAGTCACAGTGGGTACAACGTCTCCAACACACTTCCATCCACCCAGGGTTTCTGGTTTGGGTAGGTTTTAATAGTCACAGTGGGTACAACGTCTCCTCTACACTTCCATCCACCCAGGGTTTCTGGTTTGGGTAGGTTTTAATAGTCACAGTGGGTACAACGTCTCCAACACACTTCCATCCATCCAGGGTTTCTGGTTTGGGTAGGTTATAATAGTCACAGTGGGTACAACGTCTCCTCTACACTTCCATCCATCCAGGGTTTCTGGTTTGGGTAGGTTTTAATAGTCACAGTGGGTACAACGTCTCCTCTACACTTCCACCCATCCAGGGTTTCTGGTTTGGGTAGGTTATAATAGTCACAGTGGGTACAACGTCTCCAACACACTTCCATCCATCCAGGGTTTCTGGTTTGGGTAGGTTTTAATAGTCACAGTGGGTACAACGTCTCCAACACACTTCCATCCATCCAGGGTTTCTGGTTTGGGTAGGTTTTAATAGTCACAGTGGGTACAACGTCTCCTCTACACTTCCATCCATCCAGGGTTTCTGGTTTGGGTAGGTTTTAATAGTCACAGTGGGTACAACGTCTCCAACACACTTCCATCCACCCAGGGTTTCTGGTTTGGGTAGGTTTTAATAGTCACAGTGGGTACAACGTCTCCTCTACACTTCCATCCATCCAGGGTTTCTGGTTTGGGTAGGTTTTAATAGTCACAGTGGGTACAACGTCTCCTCTACACTTCCATCCACCCAGGGTTTCTGGTTTGGGTAGGTGATAATAGTCACAGTGGGTACAACGTCTCCAACACACTTCCATCCATCCAGGGTTTCTGGTTTGGGTAGGTTTTAATAGTCACAGTGGGTACAACGTCTCCTCTACACTTCCACCCGTCCAGGGTTTCTGGTTTGGGTAGGTTATAATAGTCACAGTGGGTACTTCCTTGGTACATTGATTAAATTGTGTGTCACGTCCAATTCCCACCCAGTGTGTGGTTTTGTTTTCAGACAGGCACGTTTGTGTACTTTAGATGCCTAAATGGGGTCCTTCAGTAAACATTACACTCAGCTGTATGCCATGTGT
>NW_023493661.1:1177611-1255111 GCF_013265735.2 Oncorhynchus mykiss
TAGTGGGTTACGTCACATTAGAGCCTACGCCGTCCTTCAGCACAACACGTCACCCTTTACCTAGTGGGTTACGTCACATTAGAGCCTACGCCGTCCTTCAGCACAACACGTCACCCTTTACCTAGTGGGTTACGTCACATTAGAGCCTACGCCGTCCTTCAGCACAACGCGTCACCCTTTACCTAGTAGGTTACGTCACATTAGAGCCTACGCCGTCCTTCAGCACAACGCGTCACCCTTTACCTAGTGGGTTACGTCACATTAGAGCCTACGCCGTCCTTCAGCACAACGCGTCACCCTTTAACTAGCGGGTTACGTCACATTAGAGCCTACGCCGTCCTTCAACACAACGCGTCACCCTTTACCTAGTGGGTTACGTCACATTAGAGCCTACGCCGTCTTTCAGCACAACGCGTCACCCTTTAACTAGCGGGTTACGTCACATTAGAGCCTACGCCGTCCTTCAGCACAACGCGTCACCCTTTACCTAGTGGGTTACGTCACATTAGAGCCTACGCCGTCCTTCAGCACAACGCGTCACCCTTTACCTAGCGGGTTACGTCACATTAGAGCCTACGCCGTCCTTCAGCACAACGCGTCACCCTTTACCTAGTGGGTTACGTCACATTAGAGCCTACGCCGTCCTTCAGCACAACGCGTCACCCTTTACCTAGTGGGTTACGTCACATTAGAGCCTACGCCGTCCTTCAGCACAACACGTCACCCTTTACCTAGTGGGTTACGTCACAGTTGACCTAGTGGGTTACGTCACATTTGACATTGGTGATTATGTCACACGGTGGCTGTGCTACTGAAACACCGCTAACCAAACAACAGTGCTAGGTGGCTGTGCTACTGAAACACCACTAACCAAACAACAGTGCTAGGTGGCTGTACTACTGAAACACCGCTAACCAAACAACAGAGCTAGGTGGCTGTGCTACTGAAACACCACTAACCAAACAACAGTGCTAGGTGGCTGTGCTACTGAAACACCACTAACCAAACAACAGTGCTAGGTGGCTGTACTACTGAAACACCGCTAACCAAACAACAGAGCTAGGTGGCTGTGGTACTGAAACACCACTAACCAAACAACAGTTGTTAGTTTCTTCTCCACAATGAGTCTGGATCGGAGTACATCCCATTTTTTTTAGAATGGAAATCCATTCTCGACAATCTGATTGGTCCCAGGGAGCCGGAACACACACACGTGGGTAAAGCGGCTGTGTGATACTCTGATTGGTTAGAGATGATGACTTTGTTTTGTACAACGAACCACAAAGCACCACAAATTACTTCAATGATGGCCGTCTCAGACTGAAGTATGTAGTGAACGAACTCACCTCATCCACTGCCTGGCTGGCAGGGTAATGTCATGGCAACCATTCTGAACCAGAGCACAACACCCTCATCCACTGCCTGGCTGGCTGGGTAATGTCATGGCAACCATTCTGAACCAGAACACAACACCCTCATCCACTGCCTGGCTGGCAGGGTAATGTCATGGCAACCAGAACACAACACCCTCATCCACTGCCTGGCTGGCAGGGTAATGTCATGGCAACCAGAACACAACACCCTCATCCACTGCCTGGCTGGCAGGGTAATGTCATGGCAACCATTCTGAACCAGAACACAACATCCACTGCCTGGCTGACAGGGTAATGTCATGGCAACCATTCTGAACCAGAACACAACATCCACTGCCTAGCTGGCAGGGTAATGTCATGGCAACCATTCTGAACCAGAGCACAACACCCTCATCCACTGCCTGGCTGGCAGGGTAATGTCATGGCAACCAGAACACAACACCCTCATCCACTGCCTGGCTGGCAGGGTAATGTCATGGCAACCAGGACACAACACATCATCTAGGATCAGCACATCGTCCTTCACGCCTAACCTTCAACCGTAACGCTGTGAATGCTAAGTCTGACCTTAGATCAGTGTCCTGTGGCTTCCTCATCCTGCTCCCAGTAATGATTTTACATTTATTTATTCAACTAGGTCAAGTCACTTAAAGAACAAATTATTATTTAAATGACGGCCTACCAAAAAGGGCAAAAGGTCTCCTGCGGGGGCTGGGATTAAACAAATAAAATAAATACCCAATATAGGACAAAAACACACATCACGACAAGAGAGACAACACAACACTACATAAAGAGAGACAACACTACACTACATAAAGAGAGACAACACAACACTACATAAAGAGAGACAACACAACACTACATAAAGAGAGACAACACAACACTACATAAAGAGAGACAACACAACACTACATAAAGAGAGACAACACTACACTACATAAAGAGAGACAACACAACACTACATAAAGAGAGACAACACAACACTACATAAAGAGAGACAACACAACACTACATAAAGAGAGACAACACAACACTACATAAAGAGAGACAACACAACACTACATAAAGAGAGACAACACAACACTACATAAAGAGAGACAACACAACACTACATAAAGAGAGACAACACAACACTACATAAAGAGAGACCTATAAGACAACAACATAGCAAAGGAGCAACACATGAAAACACAGTATGGTAGCAGCTCAACATGGTAGCAGCTCAACATGACAACAACATGGTAACAACACAACATGACAACAACATGGTAACAACACAACACTACATAAAGAGAGACAACACAACACTACATAAAGAGAGACAACACAACACTACATAAAGAGAGACAACACAACACTACATAAAGAGAGACAACACAACACTACATAAAGAGAGACAACACAACACTACATAAAGAGAGACCTATAAGACAACAACATAGCAAAGGAGCAACACATGAAAACACAGTATGGTAGCAGCTCAACATGGTAGCAGCTCAACATGACAACAACATGGTAACAACACAACATGACAACAACATGGTAGCAGCTCAACATGACAACAACATGGTAGCAGCTCAACATGACAACAACATGGTAGCAACACAACATGACAACAACATGATAGCAGCTTAACATGACAACAACATGGTAGCAACACAACATGACAACAACATGGTAACAACACAACATGACAACAACATGGTAGCAACACAACATGACAACAACATGGTAGCAACACAACATGACAACAACATGGCAGCAGCTCAACATGACAACAACATGGTAGCAGCTCAACATGACAACAACATGGTAGCAGCTCAACATGACAACAACATGGTAACAACACAACATGACAACAACATGGTAGCAGCTCAACATGACAACAACATGGCAGCAACACAACATGACAACAACATGGTAACAACACAACATGACAACAACATGGTAGCAGTTCAACATGACAACAACATGGTAGCAACACAACATGACAACAACATGGTAACAACACAACATGACAACAACATGGTAGCATCACAACATGGTAGCAGCACAAAACATGGTACAAACATTATTGGTCACAGACAACAGCACAAAGGGCAAGAAGGTAGAGACAACAATACATCACACAAAGCAGACACAACTGTCAGTAAGAGTGTCCATGATTGAGTCTTTGAATGAAGAGATTGAGATCAAACTGTCCATTGAGTGTTTGTTGCAGCTCGTTCCAGTCGCTAGCTGCAGCGAACTGAAAAGACGAGCGACCCAGGGATGTGTGTGCTTTGGGGACCTTTAACAGAATGTGACTGGCAGAACGTGTGTTGTATGTGGAGGATGAGGGCTGCAGTGGATATCTCAGAGAGGGGGGCGTGAGGCCTAAGAGGGTTGTGGAGGATGAGGGCTGCAGTAGATATCTCAGAGAGAGGGGCGTGAGGTCTAAGAGGGTTGTGGAGGATGAGGGCTGCAGTAGATATCTCAGAGAGGGGGGCGTGAGGTCTAAGAGGGTTGTGGAGGATGAGGGCTGCAGTAGATATCTCAGAGAGGGGGGCGTGAGGTCTAAGAGGGTTGTGGAGGATGAGGGCTGCAGTAGATATCTCAGAGAGGGGGGCGTGAGGCCTAAGAGGGTTGTGGAGGATGAGGGCTGCAGTGGATATCTCAGAGAGGGGGGCGTGAGGCCTAAGAGGGTTGTGTAGGATGAGGGCTGCAGTAGATATCTCAGAGAGGGGGGCTTGAGGCCTAAGAGGGTTTTATAAATAGGCATCAACCAGTGTTTGTTGCCACTGCATTCATTTCTACTTTACTCTACTTTCAGTAATAATGCATTAATTTCATTCTACTTTCAGTAATAATGCATTCATTTCATTCTTACTCAGTAATGCTGCATTCATGTCATTCTACTCTCAGTAATAATGCATTCATTTCTACTTTACTCTACTTTCAGTAATAATGCATTCATTTCATTCTTACTCAGTAATAATGCATTCATTTCTACTTTACTCTACTCTCAGTAATTCTGTATTAATTTAATTCTACACTCAGTAATGATGCATTAATTTCATTCTACTCTCAGTAATGATGCATTCATTTCATTCTACTCTCAGTAATGATGCATACATTTCATTCTACACTCAGTAATAATGCATTCATTTCATTCTTACTCAGTAATGCTGCATTCATGTCATTCTACTCTCAGTAATAATGCATTAATTTCACTCTACTCTCAGTAATTCTGCATTCATTTAATTATACTGAGTAATGATGCATTCATGTCATTCTACTCTCAATAATGCTGCATTCATTTCAATCTATGCTCAGTCATTCTGCATTCATTTCACTCTTACTCAATAATGCTGCATTCATTTCAATCTATGCTCAGTCAGTCTGCATTCATTTCACTCTTACTCAATAATGCTGCATTCATTTCAATCTATGCTCAGTCATTCTGCATTCATTTCACTCTTACTCAATAATGCTGCATTCATTTCAATCTATGCTCAGTCAGTCTGCATTCATTTCATTCTAAAAAAAAAGATTAAAAGACGATGGTCAAATTTGATTAATCTCCAAAATGCTAAGAAACAACACGTCTAACTGCATCTGGTCCTGAGGACGAACGATTCTATTTATACATCTGTTTATGTTTCTATTTTTTGAAGTGGTCCTCGTCACACGCTTACGATGTCACACACGCTAACGATGTCACACACGCTAACGTGGCAAAGAGAGAGAGAGAGAGAGAGAGAGAGAGAGAGAGAGAGAGAGAGAGAGAGAGAGAGACAGAGAGAGAGAGACAGAGAGAGAGAGAGAGAGAGACAGAGAGAGAGAGAGAGAGAGGGGGAGAGAGAGGGGGGGATGACACAAATATGTCACGACACCACGCTGTCTCTGTGATCTCTACACACACACACACACACACACAGAAACACACGCATGCACGCACACGTGCACACACACACAGAAACACACGCACGCACACACACGCACACACACACACGCACACACACACACTACAGACACACACACACACACACACTCACACACACACACAAACACACACACACACACACAGTAGCAGCATCCATCAGGAGGCCTCACAAAAAGGGTCAGAGAGACCTGAGGGCAGGAGCCTCTACAGCCACCGCAATGCATTATGGGCCACGGTGAAGAGGAGGAGGAGGAGGGAAGGAGTCACTGTGGACTACATTCTCCTGCTGGGATCACAGTACTGTACTGTGGCTGTCTCATACACAGACACCAGGCCAGCTACAAGACCTCCACTGATATAACATAGATCCTCCATTCTAGATATCACATGTAGGTCTGTATTCATCACAAGACCTCCACTGATATAACATAGATCCTCCATTCTAGACACCATAGATCTGTATTCATCACAAGACCTCCACTGATATACAGTAACATAGATCCTCCATTCTAGACGCCATAGATCTGTATTCATCACAAGACCTCCACTGATATAACATAGATCCTCCATTCTAGACACCATAGATCTGTATTCATCACAAGACCTCCACTGATATAACATAGATCCTCCATTCTAGACGCCATAGATCTGTATTCATCACAAGACCTCCACTGATATAACATAGATCCTCCATTCTAGATACCATAGATCTATATTCATCACAAGACCTCCACTGATATACTGAAACATAGATCCTCCATTCTAGACACCATAGATCTGTATTCATCACAAGACCTCCACTGATATAACATAGATCCTCCATTCTAGACACCATAGATATGTATTCCTCACAAGACCTCCACTGATATAACATAGATCCTCCATTCTAGACACCATAGATCTGTATTCATCACAAGACCTCCACTGATATACAGTAACATAGATCCTCCATTCTAGATATCACATGTAGGTCTGTATTCATCACAATACTTCCACTGATTTAACATAGATCCTCCATTCTATACATTTTGTTTCAGCCTTATTCTAAAAATTAATTACATTTTCCCCCCTCCTCAATCTACACACAGTACCCCATAATGACATCACAATACACCATAATGACATCACAGTACCCCATAATGACATCACAATACACCATAATGACATCACAGTACCCCATAATGACATCACAATACCCCATAATGACAAAGCAAAAACAGGTTTTTAGAAATGTTTTACAATTAAAAAACTGAAATACCTTATTATTTATATAAGTATTCAGAGCATTTTGCTATGAGACCAGAAATTGAGATCAGCTGCATCCTGTTTCCATTGATCATCCTTGAGATGTTTCTACAACTTGATTGGAGTTCACCTGTGGTAAATTCAATTGATTGGACATGATTTGGAAAGGTACACACCTGTCTATATAAAGGTACCACAGTTGACAGTGCACGTCAGAGCAAAAACCAACCCATGAGGACAAAAGCTCAGAGACAGGATCGCGTTGAGGCACAGAACTGGGGAAGGGTACCAAAATATTTCTGCAGCATTGAAGGTCCCCAAGAACCCCACGTTTGGAACCACCAAGACTCTTCCTAGAGCTGTCCGCCCGGCCAAACTGAGCAATCGGGGGAGAAGGGCCTTCGCCAGTGAGGTGACCAAGAAGCCAATGGTCACTCTGTGGAGATGGGAGAACTTTCCAGAAGGACAACCATCTCTGCAGCACTCCACCAATCAGGCCTTTATGGTAGAGTGGCCAGACAGAAGCCACTCCTCAGTAAAAGACACATGACAGCCCTCTTGGAGTTTGCCAAAGGGCACCTAAAGGAATCAAGATTCTCTGGTCTGACGAATCCAAGATTGAACTCTTTGGCCTGAATGCCAAAGCATCATGTCTGGAGGAAACCTGGCACCATCTCTACGGTGAAGCATGGTGGTGGCAGCATCATGATTTGGGGATGTTTTTCAGCGGCAGGGATTGGGAGACTAGTCAGGGTCGAGGGAACGATGAATGTAGTTTGTAGCGTGGTTCGTTCTGCGTTGTGTACTTTTAATTAGGACGCTGTCACAACTGAAGGTCTGCTGGCTAAATTATTTTTATTTGCCCTGCACACGAAGAGACAACACACATGATGTTAACCCTTGGCGCGGTCCTAGCTCTCAGGCACCTTGCTAGCTGGAGGTCAGGCAAAAGAGAATGTAAACAGGAAATAACAGGTGCTGTGAGCACACATTCAATGCACAACAGCACACCATACAATACAAGTAAAATGATACAGAACATAATTCAGACAACATAAAGACATACCTGCACACGAAGAGACCGAACATCATTCAGACAACATAAAGACATACCTGCACACTGAAAGAATGAACTTCCTAAATGCACTGTGACATACTTCCTCCATACTGTACTCCATATGGAATACTTCCTGAATGCCCTGTGACATACTTCCTCCATACTGTACTTCATATGGAATACTTCCTCCATACTGTACTCCATATGGAATACTTCCTGAATGCCCTGTGACATACTTCCTCCATACTGTACTTCATATGGAATACTTCCTCCATACTGTACTCCATATGGAATACTTCCTGAATGCCCTGTGACATCTCACTCAAATCATCAAGGAACCCACCAGGTACAACCCTAACTCTGTAAACAAGGGCACCCTCATTGACGTCATCCTGACCAACTGGCCCTCCAAATACACCTCCGCTGTCTACAACCAGGATCTCAGCGATCACTGCCTCATTGCCTGTATCCGCTACGGAGCCGCAGTCAAACGACCACCCCTCATCACTGTCAAACGCTCCCTAAAACACTTCTGTGAACAGGCCTTTCTAATCGACCTGGCCCGGGTATCCTGGAAGGACATTGACCTCATCCCGTCAGTTGAGGATGCCTGGTCTTTCTTTAAAAGTAACTTCCTCACCATTTTAGATAAGCATGCTCCGTTCAAAAAATGCAGAACTAAGAACAGATATAGCCCCTGGTTCACTCCAGACCTGACTGCCCTCGACCAGCACAAAAACATCCTGTGGCGGACTGCGCTAACATCGAATAGTCCCTGCGATATGCAACTGTTCAGGGAAGTCAGGAACCAATACACACAGTCAGTCAGGAAAGCTAAAGCCAACTTCTTCAGGCAGAAGTTTGCATCCTGTAGCTCCAACTCCAAAAAGTTCTGGGACACTGTGAAGTCCATGGAGAACAAGAGCACCTCCTCCCAGCTGCCCACTGCACTGAGACTAGGTAACATGGTCACCACCGATAAATCCATGATTATCGAAAACTTCAACAAGCATTTCTCAACGGCTGGCCATGCCTTCCGCCTGGCTACTCCAACCTCGGACAACAGCTCCCCCCCCCCCGCAGCTACTCGCCCAAGCCTCTCCAGGTTCTCCTTTACCCAAATCCAGATAGCAGATGTCCTGAAAGAGCTGCAAAACCTGGACCCGTACAAATCAGCTGGGCTGGACAATCTGGACCCTCTATTCCTGAAACTATCCGCCGCCATTGTCGCAACCCCTATTACCAGCCTGTTCAACCTCTCTTTCATATCGTCTGAGATCCCCAAGGATTGGAAAGCTGCCGCAGTCATCCCCCTCTTCAAAGGGGGCGACACCCTGGACCCAAACTGTTACAGACCTATATCCATCCTGCCCTGCCTATCTAAGGTCTTCGAAAGCCAAGTCAACAAACAGGTCACTGACCATCTTGAATCCCACCGTACCTTCTCCGCTGTGCAATCTGGTTTCCGAGCCGGTCACGGGTGTACCTCAGCCACGCTCAAGGTACTAAACGATATCATAACCGCCATCGATAAAAGACAGTACTGTGCAGCCGTCTTCATAGACCTTGCCAAGGCTTTCGACTCTGTCAATCACCGTATTCTTATCGGCAGACTCAGTAGCCTCGGTTTTTCGGATGACTGCCTTGCCTGGTTTACCAATTACTTTGCAGACAGAGTTCAGTGTGTCAAATCGGAGGGCATGCTGTCCGGTCCTCTGGCAGTCTCTATGGGGGTGCCACAGGGTTCAATTCTCGGGCCGACTCTTTTCTCTGTATATATCAATGATGTTTCTCATGCTGCGGGCGATTCCCTGATCCACCTCTACGCAGACGACACCATTCTATATACTTCCGGCCCGTCCTTGGACACTGTGCTATCTAACCTTCAAACGAGCTTCAATGCCATACAGCACTCCTTCCGTGGCCTCCAACTGCTCTTAAACGCTAGTAAAACCAAATGCATGCTTTTCAACCGTTCGCTGCCTGCACCCGCACGCCTGACCAGCATCACCACCCTGGATGGTTCCGACCTTGAATATGTGGACATCTATAAGTACCTAGGTGTCTGGCTAGACTCTAAACTCTCCTTCCAGACCCATATCAAACATCTCCAATCGAAAATCAAATCAAGAGTCGGCTTTCTATTCCGCAACAAAGCCTCCTTCACTCACGCCGCCAAACTTACCCTAGTAAAACTGACTATCCTACCGATCCTCGACTTCGGCGACGTCATCTACAAAATTGCTTCCAACACTCTACTCAGCAAACTGGATGCAGTTTATCACAGTGCCATCCGTTTTGTCACTAAAGCACCTTATACCACCCACCACTGCGACTTGTATGCTCTAGTCGGCTGGCCCTCGCTACATATTCGTCGCCAGACCCACTGGCTCCAGGTCATCTACAAGTCCATGCTAGGTAAAGCTCCGCCTTATCTCAGTTCACTGGTTACGATGGCAACACCCATCCGTAGCACGCGCTCCAGCAGGTGTATCTCACTGATCATCCCTAAAGCCAACACCTCATTTGGCCGCCTTTCGTTCCAGTTCTCTGCTGCCTGTGACTGGAACGAATTGCAAAAATCGCTGAAGTTGGAGACTTTTATCTCCCTCACCAACTTCAAACATCTGCTATCCGAGCAGCTAACCGATCGCTGCAGCTGTACATAGTCTATTGGTAAATAGCCCACCCATTTTCACCTACCTCATCCCCATACTGTTTTTATTTATTTATTTTTATTTTTCTGCTCTTTTGCACACCAATCTCTACCTGTACATAACCATCTGATCATTTATCACTCCAGTGTTAATCTGCATAATTGTAATTATTTGCCTACCTTCTCATGCCTTTTGCACACAATGTATATATAGACTCCCCTTTTTTCTACTGTGTTATTGACTTGTTTATTGTTTACTCCATGTGTAACTCTGTGTTGTCTGTTCACACTGCTATGCCTTATCTTGGCCAGGTCGCAGTTGCAAATGAGAACTTGTTCTCAACTAGCCTACCTGGTTAAATAAAGGTGAAATGAAAAAATGAAAAAAATGACATACTTCCTCCATACTGTACTTCATATGGAATACTTCCTCCATACTGTACTCCATATGGAATACTTCCTGAATGCCCTGTGACATACTTCCTCCATACTGTACTTCATATGGAATACTTCCTGAATGCCCTGTGACATACTTCCTCCATACTGTACTCCATATGGAATACTTCCTCCATACTGTATTCCATATGGAATACTTCCTCCATACTGTACTCCATATGGAATACTTCCTGAATGCACTGTGACATACTTCCTCCATACTGTACTTCATATGGAATACTTCCTAAATGCCCTGTGACATACTTCCTCCATATTGTACTTCATATGGAATACTTCCTCCATACTGTACTCCATATGGAATACTTCCTCCATACTGTACTCCATATGGAATACTTCCTCCATACTGTACTCCATATGGAATACTTCCTGAATGCACTGTGACATACTTCCTCCATACTGTACTTCATATGGAATACTTCCTAAATGCCCTGTGACATACTTCCTCCATATTGTACTCCATATGGAATACTTCCTGAATGCCCTGTGACATACTTCCTCCATACTGTACTCCATATGGAATACTTCCTCCATATTGTACTTCATATGGAATACTTCCTGAATGCCCTGGGACATACTTCCTCCATACTGTACTCCATATGGCATACTTCCTCCATATTGTACTTCATATGGAATACTTCCTGAATGCCCTGTGACATACTTCCTCCATACTGTACTCCATATGGAATACTTCCTCCATACTGTACTCCATATGGAATACTTCCTGAATGCACTGTGACATACTTCCTCCATATTGTACTTCATATGGAATACTTCCTGAATGCCCTGTGACATACTTCCTCCATACTGTACTCCATATGGAATACTTCCTGAATGCCCTGTGACATACTTCCTCCATACTGTACTTCATATGGAATACTTCCTCCATACTGTACTCCATATGGAATACTTCCTGAATGCCCTGTGACATACTTCCTCTATATTGTACTTCATATGGAATACTTCCTCCATACTGTACTCCATATGGAATACTTCCTGAATGCCCTGTGACATACTTCCTCCATACTGTACTCCATATGGAATACTTCCTGAATGCCCTGTGACATACTTCCTCCATATTGTACTTCATATGGAATACTTCCTCCATACTGTACTCCATATGGAATACTTCCTGAATGCCCTGTGACATACTTCCTCCATATTGTACTTCATATGGAATACTTCCTCCATACTGTACTCCATATGGAATACTTCCTGAATGCCCTGTGACATACTTCCTCCATATTGTACTTCATATGGAATACTTCCTCCATACTGTACTCCATATGGAATACTTCCTGAATGCCCTGTGACATACTTCCTCCATACTGTACTCCATATGGAATACTTCCTCCATACTGTACTCCATATGGAATACTTCCTCCATACTGTACTCCATATGGAATACTTCCTGAATGCCCTGGGACATACTTCCTCCATATTGTACTTCATATGGAATACTTCCTGAATGCCCTGTGACATACTTCCTCCATATTGTACTTCATATGGAATACTTCCTGAATGCCCTGTGACATACTTCCTCCATACTGTACTCCATATGGAATACTTCCTCCATATTGTACTTCATATGGAATACTTCCTGAATGCCCTGTGACATACTTCCTCCATACTGTACTCCATATGGAATACTTCCTCCATACTGTACTTCATATGGAATACTTCCTGAATGCCCTGTGACATACTTCCTCCATACTGTACTCCATATGGAATACTTCCTCCATACTGTACTCCATATGGAATACTTCCTCCATACTGTACTCCATATGGAATACTTCCTGAATGCCCTGTGACATACTTCCTCCATACTGTACTCCATATGGAATACTTCCTCCATACTGTACTCCATATGGAATACTTCCTCCATACTGTACTTCATATGGAATACTTCCTCCATACTGTACTTCATATGGATCCTCCATACTGTACTCCATATGGAATACTTCCTGAATGCCCTGTGACATACTTCCTCCATACTGTACTCCATATGGAATACTTCCTCCATACTGTACTCCATATGGAATACTTCCTCCATACTGTACTTCATATGGAATACTTCCTCCATACTGTACTTCATATGGAATACTTCCTCCATACTGTACTCCAGTGAAGTCAGGAGACCCACGTGGTGAAAGCCCAGTACTGTAACGGTGTAATGCCTGTTGGTGTGTCCTGTCAACCCATCATGTACTGGATCAGAAACAAAAGTCGTATCAGGTCCAGAACGGCAGACACCCACCAGAGTTAAACAGGGTGAACTGGGTCGTATCAGATCCAGAACGGCAGACACCCACCAGAGTTAAACAGGGTGAACTGGGTCGTATCAGGTCCAGAACGGCAGACACCCACCAGAGTTAAACAGGGTGAACTGGGTCGTATCAGATCCAGAACGGCAGACACCCACCAGAGTTAAACAGGGTGAACTGGGTCGTATCAGGTCCAGAACGGCAGACACCTACCAGAGTTAAACAGGGTGAACTGGGTCGTATCAGGTCCAGAACAGCATACTGCAGACACCCACCAGCGTTAAACAGGGTGAACTGGGTCGTATCAGGTCCAGAACGGCAGACACACACCAGAGTTAAACAGGGTGAACTGGGTCGTATCAGGTCCAGAACGGCAGACACCCACCAGAGTTAAACAGGGTGAACTGGGTCGTATCAGGTCCAGAACAGCAGACACCCACCAGAGTTAAACAGGGTGAACTGGGTCGTATCAGGACCAGAACGGCAGACACCCACCAGAGTTAAACAGGGTGAACTGGGTCGTATCAGGTCCAGAACGGCAGACACCCACCAGAGTTAAACAGGGTGAACTGGGTCGTATCAGGTCCAGAACAGCATACTGCAGACACCCACCAGCATTAAACAGGGTGAACTGGGTCGTATCAGGTCCAGAACGGCAGACACCCACCAGAGTTAAACAGGGTGAACTGGGTCGTATCAGGTCCAGAACAGCATACTGCAGACACCCACCAGCATTAAACAGGGTGAACTGGGTCGTATCAGGTCCAGAACGGCAGACACACACCAGAGTTAAACAGGGTGAACTGGGTCGTATCAGGTCCAGAACGGCAGACACTCACCAGAGTTAAACAGGGTGAACTGGGTCGTGTCAGGTCCAGAACAGCATACTGCAGACACCCACCAGCATTAAACAGGGTGAACTGGGTCGTATCAGGTCTAGAACTGCAGACACCCACCAGAGTTAAACAGGGTGAACTGGGTCGTATCAGGTCCAGAACAGCATACTGCAGACACCCACCAGCGTTAAACAGGGTGAACTGGGTCGTATCAGGTCCAGAACGGCATACTGCAGACACCCACCAGCATTAAACAGGGTGAACTGGGTCGTATCAGGTCCAGAACGGCAGACACACACCAGAGTTAAACAGGGTGAACTGGGTCGTATCAGGTCCAGAACGGCATACTGCAGACACCCACCAGCATTGAACAGGGTGAACTGGGTTGTATCAGGTCTAGAACTGCAGACACCCACCAGCATTAAACAGGGTGAACTGGGTCGTATCAGGTCCAGAACGGCAGACACCCACCAGAGTTAAACAGGGTGAACTGGGTCGTATCAGGTCCAGAACGGCAGACACCCACCAGCATTAAACAGGGTGAACTGGGTCGTATCAGGTCCAGAACAGCATACTGCAGACACCCACCAGAGTTAAACAGGGTGAACTGGGTCGTATCAGGTCCAGAACGGCAGACACCCACCAGAGTTAAACAGGGTGAACTGGGTCGTATCAGGTCCAGAACAGCATACTGCAGACACCCACCAGCATTAAACAGGGTGAACTGGGTCGTATCAGGTCCAGAACGGCAGACACCTACCAGAGTTAAACAGGGTGAACTGGGTCGTATCAGGTCCAGAACAGCAGACACCCACCAGAGTTAAACAGGGTGAACTGGGTCGTATCAGGTCCAGAACGGCAGACACCCACCAGAGTTAAACAGGGTGAACTGGGTCGTATCAGGTCCAGAACGGCAGACACCCACCAGAGTTAAACAGGGTGAACTGGGTCGTATCAGGTCCAGAACAGCAGACACCCACCAGCATTAAACAGGGTGAACTGGGTCGTATCAGGTCCAGAACGGCAGACACCCACCAGAGTTAAACAGGGTGAACTGGGTCGTATCAGGTCCAGAACAGCATACTGCAGACACCCACCAGCATTAAACAGGGTGAACTGGGTCGTATCAGGTCCAGAACGGCAGACACACACCAGAGTTAAACAGGGTGAACTGGGTCGTATCAGGTCCAGAACGGCAGACACCCACCAGAGTTAAACAGGGTGAACTGGGTCGTGTCAGGTCCAGAACAGCATACTGCAGACACCCACCAGCATTAAACAGGGTGAACTGGGTCGTATCAGGTCCAGAACGGCAGACACACACCAGAGTTAAACAGGGTGAACTGGGTCGTATCAGGTCCAGAACGGCATACTGCAGACACCCACCAGCATTGAACAGGGTGAACTGGGTCGTATCAGGTCTAGAACTGCAGACACCCACCAGCATTAAACAGGGTGAACTGGGTCGTATCAGGTCCAGAACAGCATACTGCAGACACCCACCAGAGTTAAACAGGGTGAACTGGGTCGTATCAGGTCTAGAACTGCAGACACCCACCAGCATTAAACAGGGTGAACTGGGTCGTATCAGGTCCAGAACGGCAGACACCCACCAGAGTTAAACAGGGTGAACTGGGTCGTATCAGGTCCAGAACAGCATACTGCAGACACCCACCAGCATTAAACAGGGTGAACTGGGTCGTATCAGGTCCAGAACGGCAGACACCCATCAGCGTTAAACAGGGTGAACTGGGTCGTATCAGGTCCAGAACGGCAGACACCCACCAGCATTAAACAGGGTGAGCTGGGTCGTATCAGGTCCAGAACGGCAGACACCCACCAGCATTAAACAGGGTGAACTGGGAACAAGGTTTGGTTTAGGCCTTCATTCTGACTGGTAAAGGTTTGGTTTAGGGTTAGGGTTAAGGTTTGGTTTAGGCCTTCATTCTGACTGGTTAAGGTTTGGTTTAGGGTTAGGGTTTGGTTTAGGGTCAGGGTTAAGGTTTGGTTTAGGGTTAGGGTTTGGTTTAGGGTTAGGGTTTGGTTTAGGGTTAGGGTTAGGGTTTGGTTTAGGTTTAGGGTTTGGTTTAGGGTTAGGGTTTGGGTTAGGGTTTGGTTTAAGGTTTGGTTTAGGGTTAAGGTTTGGGTTAGGGTTTGGGTTTGGTTTAGGGTTAGGGTTTGGTTAAGGGTTAGGATTAGGGTTTGGTTTAGGGTTAGGGTTTGGTATCCCATTTAGGTTTGTCTCCCTTTAAGGGTTGTCTCCCTTTAATGGTTGTATCCCTTTAATGGTTGTATCCCTTTAAGGGTTGTATCCCTTTAAGGGTTGTCTCCCTTTAAGGTTTGTCTCCCTTTAAGGGTTGTCTCCCTCTAAGGGTTGTCTCCCTCTAAGGGTTGTCTCCCTCTAAGGGTTGTCTCCCTTTAAGGTTTGTCTCCCTTTAAGGGTTGTATCCCTCTAAGGGTTGTCTCCCTTTAAGGTTTGTCTAGCACTGGGATGGAACATGGGACACTCAGAGCCAGAGCTCACAGCTTAGGCCCATCTGTCTTCTCCGTCCACAACGCCCTAACAACACCCAAGCCTACTGGATGGAGCCCTAGTGGTGGGGGTTTAAAGGCATCTCCCGACCATCGCATCTCCTCGGGACATGGACAGACGTCCAATTTGGAAGTCAATCTAGAGTGACCTGGCTGATAATCACGCACGGGTTCTATCAGAACTAGGACTGCCGTTGTAGCAGGACCGAGGCACGGGTTCTATCAGAACTAGGACTGCCGATGTAGCAGGACCGAGGCTGCTAATCACGCATGGGTTCTATCAGAACTAGGACTGCCGTTGTAGCATGACCGAGGCTGCTAGTCACGCACGGGTTCTATCAGAACTAGGACTGCCGTTGTAGCAGGACCGAGGCACGGGTTCTATCAGAACTAGGACTGCCGTTGTAGCAGGACCGAGGCTGCTAATCACGCACGGGTTCTAACAGAGCTAGGACTGCCGTTGTAGCAGGACCGAGGCTGCTAATCACGCACGGGTTCTATCAGAACTAGGACTGCCGTTGTAGCAGGACCGAGGCTGCTAATCACGCACGGGTTCTATCAGAACTAGGACTGCCGTTGTAGCAGGACCGAGGCACGGGTTCTATCAGAACTAGGACTGCCGTTGTAGCAGGACCGAGGCACGGGTTCTATCAGAACTAGGACTGCCGTTGTAGCAGGACCGAGGCACGAGTTCTATCAGAACTAGGACTGCCGTTGTAGCAGGACCGAGGCACGGGTTCTATCAGAACTAGGACTGCCGTTGTAGCAGGACCGAGGCACGGGTTCTAACAGAACTAGGACTGCCGTTGTAGCAGGACCGAGGCACGGGTTCTAACAGAACTAGGACTGCCGTTGTAGCAGGACCGAGGCTGCTAATCACGCACGGGTTCTATCAGAACTAGGACTGCCGTTGTAGCAGGACCAAGGCACGGGTTCTAACAGAACTAGGACTGCCGTTGTAGCAGGACCGAGGCTGCTAATCACGCACGGGTTCTATCAGAACTAGGACTGCCGTTGTAGCAGGACCGAGGCACGGGTTCTATCAGAACTAGGACTGCCGTTGTAGCTGGACCGAGGCATGGGTTCTAACAGAACTAGGACTGCCGTTGTAGCAGGACCAAGCCACGGGTTCTAACAGAACTAGGACTGCCGTTGTAGCAGGACAAAGGCATGGGTTCTAACAGAACTAGGACTGCCGTTGTAGCAGGACCGAGGCATGGGTTCTAACAGAACTAGGACTGCCGTTGTAGCAGGACCGAGGCACGGGTTCTAACAGAACTAGGACTGCCGTTGTAGCAGGACCAAGCCACGGGTTCTAACAGAACTAGGACTGCCGTTGTAGCAGAACAAAGGCTACAAACGTGTTAATTATTCAACTTCTCGCTGCAGCCGACCAGAAACAAGCCTTTCTGTTCTGTTCTGCATCTTTGTGTGTGTGTCTGCGCGGTCTGAGATAAAAACAGTGTATTTGACTGATGTTGAATGAACGAGGACACGTTTCGTCCATTAAAGGAGAGGAAACAGAGGGAGGGAGGCTCTTCTATACACCACACACACACACACACACACAACATGTGATCTGTTCTGTGTTCAGTCATGTATTCGATGAATGTCATCGAGGAGGAGAGGAGGAGGAGAGGAGGAGGAGAAGAGGAGGAGGGGAGAGGAGGAGAGGAGGAGAAGAGGAGGAGGGGAGAGGAGGAGAGGAGGAAGAGAGGAGGAGGAGAGAGGAGGAGGAGATGAGGAGGAGGGGAGAGGAGGAGATGAGGAAGAGAGGAGGAGGAGAGAGGAGGAGGAGATGAGGAAGAGAGGAGGAAGAGAGGAGATGAGGAGGTGGGTTGGAAAAGCAGAGCAAATTGGACCGCTTGTTTCTTCTGAGTGCTTAGTGTGCTACATTCTCTCTCCCTTTCTCTGCCTCTCTCTATCTCTACCACTCCGTCTCTCTCTCTCTTCCAATCCCTCTCTATGTTTTCTCTAGACCAGGCACTAATTCCCGGGACTCTAGATGTTCTGTTTACTCTAGACCAGGCCCTAATCTCTGGGACGTTCTGTTTATTATAGACCGGGACCTAATCCCCAGGACGTTCAGCTAACTCTAGACCAGGCCGTAATCCACGGGACGTTCTGCTTACTCAGGACCAGGCCCTAATCCCCGGGACACTAGATGTTCTGCTTACTCTAGACCAGGCCCTAATCCCCAGGACATTCTGCTAACTCTAGACCAGGCCCTAATCCCCAGGACGTTCTGCTAACTCTAGACCAGGCCCTAATCCCCGGGACGTTCTGTTTACTCTAGACAAGGCCCTAATCCCAGGGACGTTCTGTTTACTCTAGACCAGGCCCTACTCCCCGGAATGTTCTGTTTACTCTAGACCAGGCCCTAATCCCCGGGACGTTCTGTTTACTCTAGACCAGGCCCTAATCCCCGGGAAGTTCTGTTTACTCTAGCCAAGGCCCTCATCACCGAGACTCTGGATGTTCTGCTTACTCTAGACCAGGCCCTAACCCCCGGGAAGTTTTGCTTACTCTAGACCAGGCCCTCATCACCGGGACTCTGGACATTCTGCTTACTCTAGACCATGCCCTAATCCCCGGGACTCTGGTCGTTCTGTTTACTCTAGACCAGGCCCTAATCCCTGGGACGTTCTGTTTACTCTAGACCAGGCCATAATCCCCTGGGCTGTATGTTTACTCAGACCAGGCCCTAATTCCTGGGACGTTCTGTTTACTCTAAACCAGGCCATAATCACTGGGACTCTCTACGTTCTACTTACTCTAGACCAGGCCCTAATCCCCAGGACTCTGGACGTTCTGCTTACTCTAGACCAGGCCCTTATCCCCAGGACTGGACATTCTGCTTACTCTAGACCAGGCCCTAATCCTCGGGACGTTCTGTTTACTCTAGACCAGGCCCTAATCCCCGGGACTCTTGATGTTCTGCTCGTTCTGGACCAGGCCCTAATCCTTGGGACTCTAGACGTTCTGCTTAATCTGGACCAGGCCCTAATCCCTGGGGCGTTCTGTTTACTCTAGACCAGGCCCTAATCCCCTGGACTGTATGTTTACTCTAGACCAGGCCCTAATCCCTGGGATGTTCTGTTTACTCTAGACCGGGCCCTAATCCCCTGGGACGTTCGGTTTACTCTAAACCAGGCCATAATCCCTGGGATGTTCTGTTTACTCTAGACCAGGTCCTAATCCCCTGGACTTTCTGTTTACTCTAGACAAGGCCCTAATCACCGGGATTCTAGATGTTCTCTATACTCTGGACCAGGCCCTAATCCTCGGGATGTACTGCTTACTCTAGACCAGGCGCTAATCCCTGGGACTCTGGACGTTCTGCTTTACTCTAGACCAGGCCCTAATCTCCGGCACTCTGGACTTCCTGCTTACTCTAGACCAGGCCCTAATCCCAGGGACTCTAGACGTTCTAATTACTCTACACCAGGCCCTAATCCCCGGGACGTTCTGCCTATTCTAGACCAGGCCCTAATCCTCGGGACGTTCTGTTTACTCTAGACCAGGCCCTAATCCCCGGGACTCTTGATGTTCTGCTCGTTCTGGACCAGGCCCTAATCCTTGGGACTCTAGACGTTCTGCTTAATCTGGACCAGGCCCTAATCCCTGGGGCGTTCTGTTTACTCTAGACCAGGCCCTAATCCCCTGGACTGTATGTTTACTCTAGACCAGGCCCTAATCCCTGGGATGTTCTGTTTACTCTAGACCGGGCCCTAATCCCCTGGGACGTTCGGTTTACTCTAAACCAGGCCATAATCCCTGGGATGTTCTGTTTACTCTAGACCAGGTCCTAATCCCCTGGACTTTCTGTTTACTCTAGACAAGGCCCTAATCACCGGGATTCTAGATGTTCTCTATACTCTGGACCAGGCCCTAATCCTCGGGATGTACTGCTTACTCTAGACCAGGCGCTAATCCCTGGGACTCTGGACGTTCTGCTTTACTCTAGACCAGGCCCTAATCTCCGGCACTCTGGACTTCCTGCTTACTCTAGACCAGGCCCTAATCCCAGGGACTCTAGACGTTCTAATTACTCTACACCAGGCCCTAATCCCCGGGACGTTCTGCCTATTCTAGACCAGGCCCTAATCCTCGGGACGTTCTGTTTACTCTAGACCAGGCCCTAATCCCCGGGACTCTTGATGTTCTGCTCGTTCTGGACCAGGCCCTAATCCTTGGGACTCTAGACGTTCTGCTTAATCTGGACCAGGCCCTAATCCCTGGGGCGTTCTGTTTACTCTAGACCAGGCCCTAATCCCCTGGACTGTATGTTTACTCTAGACCAGGCCCTAATCCCTGGGATGTTCTGTTTACTCTAGACCGGGCCCTAATCCCCTGGGACGTTCGGTTTACTCTAAACCAGGCCATAATCCCTGGGATGTTCTGTTTACTCTAGACCAGGTCCTAATCCCCTGGACTTTCTGTTTACTCTAGACAAGGCCCTAATCACCGGGATTCTAGATGTTCTCTATACTCTGGACCAGGCCCTAATCCTCGGGATGTACTGCTTACTCTAGACCAGGCGCTAATCCCTGGGACTCTGGACGTTCTGCTTTACTCGAGACCAGGCCCTAATCTCCGGCACTCTGGACTTCCTGCTTACTCTAGACCAGGCCCTAATCCCAGGGACTCTAGACGTTCTAATTACTCTACACCAGGCCCTAATCCCCGGGACGTTCTGCCTATTCTAGACCAGGCCCTAATCCTCGGGACGTTCGGTTTACTCTAGACCAGGCCCTAATCCCCGGGACTCTTGATGTTCTACTCGCTCTGGACCAGGCCCTAATCCCCGGGACTCTAGACGTTCTGTTTACTCTAGACCAGGCCCTAATCCCTTGGGCGTTCTGTTTACTCTAGACCAGGCCCTAATCCCCTTGGACGTTCTGTTTACTCTAGACCAGGCCCTAATCCCTGGGACATTCTGTTTACTCTAGACCAGGCCCTAATCCCCTGGACTTTCTGTTTACTCTAGACAAGGCCCTAATCACCGGTATTCTAGTCGTTCTGTTTACTCTAGACCAGGCCCTAATCCCTGAGACTCTAGTCATTCTGTTTACTCTAGACCAGGTCCTAATCCCCAGGACTCTAGACGTTCTGTTGACTCTAGACCAGGCCCTAATCCCTGGGACTCTGGTTGTTCTGATTACTCTAGACCAGGCACTAATCCCCGGGACTCTAGACGTTCTGTTTACTCTAGACCAGGCCCTAATCCCCGGGACGTTCTGATTACTCTAGACCAGGCCCTAATCCCCGGAACTCTAGACGTTCTGATTACTTTAGACCAGGCACTAATCCCCGGGACTCTAGACGTTCTGTTTACTCTAGACCAGGCCCTAATCCCCGGGACATTCTGATTACTCTAGACCAGGCCCTAATCCCCGGGACTCTAGTCGTTCTGTTTACTCTAGACCAGGTCCTAATCCCCAGGACTCTAGTCGTTCTGTTTACTCTAGACCAGGCCCTAATCCCCAGGACACTAGACGTTCTGCTTACTCTAGACCAGGCCCTAATCCCCGTGACTCTGGACGTTCTGCTTACTCTAGACCAGGTCCTAATCCCCGGGACTCTAGACGTTCTGATTACTCTACACCAGGCCCTAATCCCCGGCACTCTTGACGTTCTGCTCGCTCTGGACCAGGCCCTAATCCCCGGGATGTTCTGCTTACTCTAGCCAAAGCCCTAATCCCCGGGACTCTGGACGTTCTGCTTACTCTAGACCAGGCCCTAACCCCCGGGAAGTTTTGCTTACTCTAGACCAGGCCCTCATCACCGGGACTCTGGACATTCTGCTTACTCTAGACATTGCCCTAATCACCGGGACACTGGACGTTCTGATTCTCTAGACCAGGCCCTAATCCCCGGGACTCTAGACGTTCTGTTTACTCTGGACCAGGCCCATATCCCCGGGACGTTCTGATTACTCTAGACCAGGCCCTAATCCCCGGAACTCTAGACGTTCTGATTACTCTAGACCAGGCATTTATCTCCATGACTCTAGACACTCTGTTTACTCTAGACCAGGCCCTAATCCCTGGGACGTTCTGTTTACTCTAGACCAGGCCCTAATCCCCTGGACTTTCTGTTTACTCTAGACAAGGCCCTAATCACCGGGATTCTAGACGTTCTCTTTACTCTGGACCAGGCCCTAATCCCCGGGACATTCTGCTTACTCTACACCAGGCCCTAATCCCCGAATCCCCAGGACGTTTCTGCTTATTCTAGACCAGGCCCTAATCCTCGGGACGTTCTGTTTACTCTAGACCAGGCCCTAGTCTCCGGGACTCGAAAAGAGGAAGCGGCGGCGAAAGAGAGGGGCAGTTGAGGCTGCATCCTGACGAGATTCCGTCGGTGAGAAAATAGACCCCCATCGCCCGCTGTTCTATTGGTGAACATGGGTCTCCAGAGTGGAGCATGGGGTTTTAGGCACTGTATTTCAGTGCTGGAGGCATCACTACAGACCCTGGTTCGATTCCAGGCTGTATCGCAGGGGTCTAAGGCATTGCATCTCAGTGCTGGAGGCATCACTACAGACCCTGGTTCGATTCCAGGCTGTATCGCAGCGGTCTAAGGCACTGTATCTCAGTGCTGGAGGCATCACTACAGACCCTGGTACGATTCCAGGCTGTATCGCATGCGGTCTAAGGCATTGTATCTCAGTGCTGGAGGCGTCACTACAGACCCTGGTTCGATTCCAGGCTGTATCGCAGCACTCTAAGGCATTGCATCTCAGTGCTAGAGGCATCACTACAGACACCCTGGTTCGATTCCAGGCTGTATCGCATGCGGTCTAAGGCATTGTATCTCAGTGCTGGAGGCGTCACTACAGACCCTGGTTCGATTCCAGGCTGTATCGCATGCGGTCTAAGGCATTGTATCTCAGTGCTGGAGGCATCACTACAGACCCTGGTTCGATTCCAGGCTGTATCGCATGCGGTCTAAGGCATTGTATCTCAGTGCTGGAGGCGTCACTACAGACCCTGGTTCGATTCCAGGCTGTATCGCATGCGGTCTAAGGCATTGTATCTCAGTGCTGGAGGCGTCACTACAGACCCTGGTTCGATTCCGGGCTGTATCGCAGCACTCTAAGGCATTGCATCTCAGTGCTGGAGACGTCACGACAGAATCCGTTTGACCTCATTTTTTTACCAGCATTTCACCTATGCAACTAACTACATGCGACGAAACCCTCAATCCCCTTTTACTCGACACACAGAGTCGCTCAACACGGAAGTGGTCAGATGAAGCAGATGCTAAGCTACAGGACTGTTTTGCTATAGAACAGACTGGAATATGTTTCTGGAGTCATCCGGTAACATAGAGGACAGTGACCGTACGTACATACCTCAACCAGAAGCCATGGATTACAGGCAACATCCGCACTGAGTTTAAGTGTAGATTTGCCGCTTTTCAAGGAGGACACTAATCCGGGCGCTCATAAGAAATCCCGCTGCGACTTTCTCGACGAGCCATCAAACAGGCAAAGCGTCAAATACATGACTAAGATCGAATCCTGTTATGACGGATATGGCAAAACTATCACGATTTTACAAAGGGAAACCCAGCCGCAAGATACCCAGCGACATTCAACCTTTTTTTATTGACTGATGGAGTACTGTAGTACTACCCTTAAAAAAAACAAAGAAGAAGAATCTATTTTTAGAACACAAGACTTGCCCTGCAAAACTAATATGTGCTTATCTATATACCAACAGTGTACAACAAGGCCTCATTTATCATAATCATTACAGATAACGAATCCTAATTGCTCAATTTCCCCATATATATATTCAGTCAATATTTTTAAATTTTTTTAAACAAGTGTCATTTTAAGATTAATTTATCAAAGCCGTAATATCACCTGGTGATATGATATCGTGGAACACAAGCTTTTTTTTTGAAAAAGGAAAAGAAGCACTGATCTCAGCGGTGTGGCCCTCGCTTGTAGAGTTGAAGCCTCTGGCTGTGCAATGGCAACGCCTTGTTTTGTTCATTCGGCAGACGAGACGCTCTTATTTCCCCCTAAGCCCCGTATCACAGTCGAGACACACCTAGTTTATAGTGGAAAAACACGATGTAATCTAACGGAATTAAATAGGACAGAATGAAGTATGAAGCGATGAGAATCTACACGTGTGGAAAAGGTATTCTCGGAAGAAGAAGAAGAAGAAGAAGAAGAAGAAGAAGAAGAAGAAGAAGAAGAAGAAGAAGAAGAAGAAGAAGAAGAAGAAGAAGAAGAAGAAGAAGAAGAAGAAGAAGGAGAAGAAGAAGAAGAAGAAGAAGAAGAAGCAGAAGAAGAAGAAGGAGAAGAAGAAGAAGAAGAAGAAGAAGAAGAAGAAGAAGAAGAAGAAGAAGAAGAAGAAGAAGAAGAAGAAGAAGAAGAAGAAGAAGGAGGAATCATTTGAAAACGAGGCTCAATTCTGTTGGAGTTGAAAAGTAAACATTTTCACTGGTTACAAAATGTTGGATATCCAAACGTTCAAATGGTTTGTGTTCATTAAATGACTGCCAGGGCATCTCTCTGATGAGCAGGACTGAGCTTTATGATTCTGATGAAAATACGCTCTTTGTCTTTATCCAACTAATGTTTTTTTGTTGCATATTTTCAGTGTGGAACCTGCCTATGTTTAAAGGTGTGGCAGGTAGCCTAGTGGTTAGAGCAGGTAGCCAAGTGGTTAGAGGGGAGGGGAGGCAGGTAGTCTAGTGGTTAGAGGGGCGGCAGGTAGTCTAGTGGTTAGTGCAGGTAGCCTAGTGGTTAGAGACAGGTAGCCTAGTGGTTAGAGCAGGTAGCCTAGTGGTTAGAGCAGGTAGCCTAGTGGTTAGAGCAGGTAGTCTAGTGGTTAGAGCAGGTAGTCTAGTGGTTAGAGGCAGGTAGTCTAGTGGTTAGAGGGGCGGCAGGTAGCCTAGTGGTTAGAGCAGGTAGTCTAGTGGTTAGAGCCAGGTAGCCTAGTGGTTAGAGCAGGTAGTCTAGTGGTTAGAGCAGGTAGTCTAGTGGTTAGAGCAGGTAGTCTAGTGGTTAGAGGCAGGTAGTCTAGTGGTTAGAGGGGCGGCAGGTAGGCTAGTGGTTAGAGCAGGTAGCCTGGTGGTTAGAGGGGCGGCAGGTAGTCTAGTGGTTAGAGGGGCGGCAGGTAGCCTAGTGGTTAGAGGGGCGGCAGGTAGCCTAGTGGTTAGAGCAGGTAGCCTAGTGGTTAGAGCAGGTAGCCTAGTGGTTAGAGCAGGTAGCCTAGTGGTTAGAGCAGGTAGCCTAGTGGTTAGAGCCAGGTAGCCTAGTGGTTAGAGCAGGTAGCCTAGTGGTTAGAGCCAGGTAGCCTAGTGGTTAGAGCCAGGTAGCCTAGTGGTTAGAGCAGGTAGCCTAGTGGTTAGAGCAGGTAGCCTAGTGGTTAGAGCCAGGTAGCCTAGTGGTTAGAGGGGCGGCAGGTAGTCTAGTGGTTAGAGCAGGTAGCCTAGTGGTTAGAGCAGGTAGCCTAGTGGTTAGAGGGGCGGCAGGTAGCCTAGTGGTTAGAGCAGGTAGCCTGGTGGTTAGAGGGGCGGCAGGTAGCCTAGTGGTTAGAGTAGGTAGCCTAGTGGTTAGAGGGGCAGCAGGTAGCCTAGTGGTTAGCGCGTTGGACTAGTAACCCGAAGGGTTGCTGGATCGAATCTCCGAACTGACAAGGTAAAAATATCTGTCGTTCTACCCCTGAACAAGGCAGTTAACCCACTGTTCCTAGGTCGTCATTGTAAAAAATAATTTGTTCTTATTAACTGACTTGCCTTGTTAAATAAAGGTTAAATAAAAAAAAATAAAAAAAATATATAACGAATTCTAACTGGCACCAGCAGTTTGCATAGTAGGGCCGTTAATAGTTACCGCAGCCACAAAGTCATGAACCCCCCCAACTATTTCTACAATTTCTCTCCTTAAAATCTGATTTTAAACCTTAAACCACTCTATTAACCTTATGCCTAATCTTGAATTAAGTACATTTTTGTTTACATAAAAACATTTTTTACGATAGAGCCAATTTTGACTTTGTGGCTGTGGTAACTAGTGACAACCGCAAATTAACCTAAGCGACCTAAAACGGAAATCAAACGTGACTCAATTATTCAACAACAATTTGAACACATATTTCCCCAGTCCACTCAACTCGTCCCATTTGGAATTTGTGATAAAACTGTCGTCATTTGTCAAGGAAAGTAGCTTGTGTACCCCATCAGATAGGTTTTAATATGTATTTATTTCCATAGGCCTAATTGTAGCCTGTGTATCCAATCAGATTGGTTTTAATAGGTATTTATTTACATAGGCCTAATTGTAGGTTGAGTGCAGACTCAGCACCCGTGTGTAGAAGGAAGCTGTCAGAACGCCATGGAGTGAGTGAGACAAGGAGAGGAAAAGGGAATTTATAGGGAGGGAGAAGGACTGTTTGATGCTTGGCTTCGTTTCACATGTACAAACGGAACAAAGGAACGTTTACTTCAGTATAAAACTGGTTACCAACATTTAAAAAAAATCTTTAGCTAAGAATTGTTTTGTGAAAACTTCCTGACATGCAAGTTTGAAGGGAATGATCCAACTTCCTGTTTGGTGTTCCTCAAGGTTCCGTTTTAGGACCACTATTGTTTCCACTATATATTTTTACCTCTTAGTGATGTCATTTGAAAACATAGTGTTACCTCTCACTGCTATGCGGAAGACAGACAGCTGTACATTTCGATAAAACGTAGTGAAGCCCCCAAAAATAGGCCCTCGCTGGAAGCAAAGTGTTTTCAGACATAAGGAAGTGTCGGGATGGCAGCAAGTGTTTTCCTTTTAAACTCGGAGAAAACAGAGATGCTAGGTCCCAAGAAACTGTAACGCTCGTCTGAAGAAGAGGGAGTGGGCCAAAGTGTTTTCCTTTTAAACTCGGAGAAAACAGAGATGCTAGGTCCCAAGAAACTGTAACGCTCGTCTGAAGAAGAGGGAGTGGGCCAAAGTGTTTTCCTTTTAAACTCGGAGAAAACAGAGATGCTAGGTCCCAAGAAACTGTAACGCTCGTCTGAAGAAGAGGGAGTGGGCCAAAGTGTTTTCCTTTTAAACTCGGAGAAAACAGAGATGCTAGGTCCCAAGAAACTGTAACGCTCGTCTGAAGAAGAGGGAGTGGGCCAAAGTGTTTTCCTTTTAAACTCGGAGAACACAGAGATGCTAGGTCCCAAGAAACTGTAACGCTCGTCTGAAGAAGAGGGAGTGGGCCAAAGTGTTTTCCTTTTAAACTCAGAGAAAACAGAGATGCTAGGTCCCAAGAAACTGTAACGCTCGTCTGAAGAAGAGGGAGTGGGCCAAAGTGCAGCGCGGTACGTGTTCATGATGTTTATTAATATCTGAACACTAGAAAAAAATAACAAAGAGCAAAAACGACAACGAACAGTTCTGTCAGGTGTAGAAACACAGAACAGAAAACAACTACCCACAATGCACAGCTGAGAAAAAGCTGCCTAAGCATGATTCTCAATCAGAGACAACGATAGACTGCTGTCCCTGTTTGAGAACCCACACCCGGCCAAACACAAAGAAATAGAAAACATAGAAATAAAGAAACTAGAATGCCAACCCCTAGTCACACCCTGGCCTAACCAAAATAGAGAATAAAAACCTCTCTATGGCCAGGGCGTGACAGAAACGAAGATATCTGCTGTTGGATCTGACGATTCATCTCAAATGGTTTGTACAGTCGTCTCTAAAATGAAACTGCGAAGGAACTCGGCGTTACTCTGGACCCTGATCTCTCTTTTGACGCACATATCAAGACTGTTTCAAGGACAGCTTTTTAAAAAAAAAATCTTACAAACATTGTAAAACCACAATGCAGAAAAAACGAATCCATGCTTTTGTTACTTCTATATTAGACTACTGCAATGCTATACTCTCCGGCTAACTAAATACACTTCAGCTAGTGCTGAACACGGCTGCTAGAATCATGATTCTGCCGTACATACCTACAGGTACGCTACGGTCACAAGAAAACAGGCCTCCTTACTGCCCCTAGACAGCTGGAGGCAGGGCTTTCTCCTATAGAGCTCCATTTCTATGGGACGGTCAGCCTACCCATGTGAGAGACGCAGACTCGGTCTCAACCTTTAAGTCTTTACTGAAGACTCATCTCTTCAGTGGGTCCTATGATTGAGCGTAGTCTGAGCCCAGGAGTGTAGTCTGAGCCTAGGCGTGTAGTCTGAGCCCAGGAGTGTGAAGGTGAACGGAAAAGCACTGGAGCAAAGAACCGCCCTTGCTGTCTCTGCCTGGCCGGTTCCTCTCTCTCCCCTGGGATTCTCTCCCTCCGACCCTATTACGGGGGGGCTGAGTCACTGGCGCTACAGGTGCTCATCCACGCCGTCCCTAGGAGGGGTGCGTCATGTCGTGCCAGGCTTTTTTCACTATACTCAACTTGAGTGGGTTGAGTCACTGACGTGATCTTCATGTCCGGTTCGGCGCCCCCTCGAGCTCGTGCCGTAGGAGGAGATCTTTGTGGGCTGTACTCAGCCTTGTCTCAGGGTAGTAAATTGGTGGTCTGTTGATATCCCTCAAGTGGTGTGGGGGCTGTGCTCCGGGGGTATCGTCGGACAGGGTCACGGTATCCCCCAACCCCCCAAACTGTCTCAGCTTCCAGTATCTTTGCTGCAATAGGCTATGTGCCGGGGGGGCTACGGTCAGTCTGTCCTATCTGGTGCAATTCTCCTGTCTTATCTGATGTCCTGTGTGAACTTAAGTATGGTACCTCTAATTCTCCCATCTCTCTCTCTGTCTCTCTATCTCTCTCCTGTCTCTCTCTCTCTCTCCTGTCGCTCTCTCTCTCTCTCTCTCTCTCTCGTCCCTCTCTCTCCTGTCCCTCTCTCTCCTGTCTCTCTCTCCTGTCTCTCTCTCTCCTGTCCCTCTCTCTCTCCTGTCTCTCTCTCTCTCCTGTGTCTCTCTGTCCTCTCTCTCTCTCTCTCCTGTCCCTCTCTCTCCTGTCCCTCTCTCTCCTGTGTCTCTCTGTCCTCTCTCTGTCTCACTCTCTCTCTCACTCTCTCTCTCTCTCTCTCTCTCTCTCTGTCCTCTCTCTCTCTGTCCTCTCTCTCTCTGTCCTCTCTCTCTCTCCTGTCTCAGCACTACCTGACCTGATGACTCCTGGCTGTCTACCTGGTTGTGTTGCTACTCCAGTTTCTGCTATTTTGCCTGTGGCTGTGGATCCCTGACCTGTTCACCAGACGTGCAAGAGAGAGAGGGAGGCAGAGCGAGAGAGAGAGAGAAAACCATGGAACTAGAGAACAGCAGAACCGTGGAACTAGAGAACATGCAGAACCATGGAATTAGATAACAGCAGAACCGTGGAACTAGAGAACAGCAGAACCATGGAACTAAAGAACAGCAGAAACATGGAACTAGAGAACAGCAGAACCATGGAACTAGAGAACAGCAGAACCGTGGAACTAGAGAACAGCAGAACCGTGGAATTAGAGAACAGCAGAACTGTGGAACTAGAGAACAGCAGAACCGTGGAATTAGAGAACAGCAGAACTGTGGAATTAGAGAACAGCAGAACCGTGGAACTAGAGAACAGCAGAACCATGGAACTAGAGAACACGCAGAACCGTGAAACTAGAGAACAGCAGAACCATGGAACAGCAGAACCGTGGAACTAGAGAACATCAGACCCGTGGAACTAGAAAACAGAAGAACCATGGAAATAGAGAACAGCAGAACCATGGTACTAGAGAACACGCATATCCATGGAACTAGAGAACAGCAGATCCATGGAACTAGAGAAAACGCAGAACCGTGGAACTAGACAACAGTAGAACCATGGAACTAGAGAACAGCAGAACCATGGAACTAGAGCTCAGCAGTACCATGGAACTAGAAAACAAGCAGAACCATGAAACTAGAGAACAGCGGAACCATGGAACTAGAGAACAGCAGAACCATGGAACTAGAGAACAACAGAACCATGGAACTAGAGTACAGCAGAACCGTGGAACTAGAGAACAGCAGAACCGTGGAACTAAAGAACAGCAGAACCATGGAATTAGAGAACAGCAGAACCGTGGCACTAGAGAACAGCAGAACCGTGGAACTAGAGAACAGCAGAACCGTGGAACTAAAGAACAGCAGAACCATGGAATTAGAGAACAGCAGAACCGTGGAACTAGAGAACAGCAGAACCGTGGAAGTAGAGAACAGCAGAACCATGGAACTAGAGATGAGCAGAACCATGGAACTAGAGAACACGCAGAACCGGGAAACTAGAGAACAGCAGAACCATGGAACAGCAGAACCATAGAATAAAAGAACTGCAGAACTATGGAACTAGAGAACACGCAGAACCATGGAACTAGAGAACAGCAGAACTGTGGAACTAGAGAACAGCAGAACCGTGGAACTAGAGAACAGCAGAACCATGGAACTAGGGAACAGCAGAACCGTGGAACTAGAGAACAGCAGAACCGTGGAACTAGAGAACAGCAGAACTGTGGAACTAGAGAACAGCAGAACCATGGAACTAGAGAACAGCAGAACCATGGAACTAGAGAACAGCAGAACCATGGAACTAGAGAACAGCAGAACCGTGGTACTAGAGAACAGCAGAACCGTGGAACTAGAGAACAGCAGAGCCATGGAACTAGAGAACAGCAGAACCAGGGAACTAGAGAACAGCAAAACCGTGGTACTAGAGAACAGCAGAACCGTGGAACTAGAGAACAGCAGAACCATGGAACTAGAGAACAGCAGAACCATGGTACTAGAGTATAGCAGAACCGCGGAACTAGAGAACAGCAGAACCATGGTACTATAGAACAGCAGAACTGCGGAACTAGAGAACCTCAGAACCATGGAACTAGAGATCAGCAGAACCATGGTACTAGAGTATAGCAGAACCACAGAACTAGAGAATAGAAGAACCGCGGAACTAGAGAACATATATCTAATAGACAGAGAGACACACTGTCTCACCCATACAGGGTCCTGTCCTGCTAGTCTAGATCTATATCTAATAGACAGAGAGACACACTGTCTCACCCATACAGGGTCCTGTCCTGCTAGTCTAGATCTATATCTAATAGACAGAGAGACACACTGTCTCACCCATACAGGGTCCTGTCCTGCTAGTCTAGATCTATATCTAATAGACAGAGAGACACACTGTCTCACCCATACAGGGTCCTGTCCTGCTAGTCTAGATCTATATCTAATAGACAGAGAGACACACTGTCTCACCCATACAGGGTCCTGTCCTGCTAGTCTAGATCTATAGCTAATAGACAGAGAGACACACTGTCTCCCCCATACAGGGTCCTGTCCTGCTAGTCTAGATCTATATCTAATAGACAGAGAGACACACTGTCTCACCCATACAGGGCCCTGTCCTGCTAGTCTAGATCTATAGCTAATAGACAGAGAGACACACTGTCTCACCCATACAGGGTCCTGTCCTGCTAGTCTAGATCTATATCTAATAGACAGAGAGACACACTGTCTCACCCATACAGGGTCCTGTCCTGCTAGTCTAGATCTATATCTAATAGACAGAGAGACACACTGTCTCACCCATACAGGGTCCTGTCCTGCTAGTCTAGATCTATAGCTAATAGACAGAGAGACACACTGTCTCACCCATACAGGGTCCTGTCCTGCTAGTCTAGATCTATAGCTAATAGACAGAGAGACACACTGTCTCCCCCATACAGGGTCCTGTCCTGCTAGTCTAGATCTATATCTAATAGACAGAGAGACACACTGTCTCACCCATACAGGGCCCTGTCCTGCTAGTCTAGATCTATAGCTAATAGACAGAGAGACACACTGTCTCACCCATACAGGGTCCTGTCCTGCTAGTCTAGATCTATATCTAATAGACAGAGAGACACACTGTCTCACCCATACAGGGTCCTGTCCTGCTAGTCTAGATCTATATCTAATAGACAGAGAGACACACTGTCTCACCCATACAGGGTCCTGTCCTGCTAGTCTAGATCTATAGCTAATAGACAGAGAGACACACTGTCTCACCCATACAGGGTCCTGTCCTGCTAGTCTAGATCTATAGCTAATAGACAGAGAGACACACTGTCTCCCCCATACAGGGTCCTGTCCTGCTAGTCTAGATCTATAGCTAATAGACAGAGAGACACACTGTCTCACCCATACAGGGTCCTGTCCTGCTAGTCTAGATCTATATCTAATAGACAGAGAGACACACTGTCTCACCCATACAGGGTCCTGTCCTGCTAGTCTAGATCTATATCTAATAGACAGAGAGACACACTGTCTCACCCATACAGGGCCCTGTCCTGCTAGTCTAGATCTATATCTAATAGACAGAGAGACACACTGTCTCACCCATACAGGGTCCTGTCCTGCTAGTCTAGATCTATATCTAATAGACAGAGAGACACACTGTCTCACCCATACAGGGTCCTGTCCTGCTAGTCTAGATCTATATCTAATAGACAGAGAGACACACTGTCTCACCCATACAGGGTCCTGTCCTGCTAGTCTAGATCTATATCTAATAGACAGAGAGACACACTGTCTCACCCATACAGGGTCCTGTCCTGCTAGTCTAGATCTATATCTAATAGACAGAGAGACACACTGTCTCACCCATACAGGGTCCTGTCCTGCTAGTCTAGATCTATATCTAATAGACAGAGAGACACACTGTCTCACCCATACAGGGTCCTGTCCTACTAGTCTAGATCTATAGCTAATAGACAGAGAGACACACTGTCTCACCCATACAGGGCCCTGTCCTGCTAGTCTAGATCTATAGCTAATAGACAGAGAGACACACTGTCTCACCCATACAGGGTCCTGTCCTGCTAGTCTAGATCTATATCTAATAGACAGAGAGACACACTGTCTCACCCATACAGGGTCCTGTCCTGCTAGTCTAGATCTATATCTAATAGACAGAGAGACACACTGTCTCACCCATACAGTGTCCTGTCCTGCTAGTCTAGATCTATAGCTAATAGACAGAGAGACACACTGTCTCCCCCATACAGGGTCCTGTCCTGCTAGTCTAGATCTATATCTAATAGACAGAGAGACACACTGTCTCACCCATACAGGGTCCTGTCCTGCTAGTCTAGATCTATAGCTAATAGACAGAGAGACACACTGTCTCCCCCATACAGGGTCCTGTCCTGCTAGTCTAGATCTATATCTAATAGACAGAGAGACACACTGTCTCACCCATACAGGGTCCTGTCCTGCTAGTCTAGATCTATATCTAATAGACAGAGAGACAGAATTGAATAGTAGAACACACCAGGCCCTAACCTCCCAGGGGCCTGACCTCCAAAGGGCCCTAACCTCCATGGGCCTGACCTCTAGGGGCCCTAACCTCCATGGGCCTGACTTCCAGGGGGCCTGACCTCCATGGGCCTGACCTCCAGGGGCCCTGACTTCCAGGGGCCCTGAACTCCAGTGTCCCTGACCTCCAGTGTCCCTGACCTCCAGGGGCCTGACCTCCAGGAGGGTCTGACCTCTAGGGGCCTGACCTCCAGGAGCCCTGATCTCCAGGGCCCTGACCTCTAGGGGCCTGACCTCCAGGAGCCCTGATCTCCAGGGGCCCTGACCTCCAGGGGCCGTGACTTCCAGGGGCCCTGACCTTCAGGGGTCCTGACCTCCAGGGGCCTGACCTCCAGGAGGGTCTGACCTCCATGGGCCTGACCTCCAGGGGCCCTGACCTCCAGGGGCCGTGACTTCCAGGGGGCCCCCATTGATTTTGTTACACTCTCACTCAGATATCATTAACATGGCATAAGACATGGCAAAATGTGTAGAATTGAAGAAGAAAAAAAACACGATTTAAAACTGAAACATATTCTATATGCCCCATGGCAAAAGGCTAGAGCCGGCCCTGAGTCAGTTACCCAAACAAGGCAGGGCCCCCCCCAGTTACCCACATGGGCCCCCTTACCTCCTCTCCCCACCCATCTGATGATTGGCAGAGTGGTAACAGGCCATCTGCACTCATTGAGAGCAGCTCATTTGGTTGGAGAGTGCAGTCAAAAATATATTGATTTCAATTGTATAGATTTAATATCTTCTCTTCATCAAGATCACCCTGGGGGCTTGGGCCCGGTAAGCCCCTGCATTAATCAGGCCCTGCCCCTCCTCTCTCTCTCTTACCTTCCAGAAAGCAGGTTGACCACAGACCACCATCCCTCCCCTCTCTCTCTCTTACCTACGAGAGAGCAGGTTGACCAAAGACCACCCTCAATCCCCTCTCTCTCTCTTACCTACCAGAGAGCAGGTTGGCCACAGACCACCCTCCCCCCTCTCTCTCTCTCTTACCTACCAGAGAGCAGGTTGACCACAGACCACCCTCCCTCCCCTCTCTCTCTCTTACCTACCAGAGAGCAGGTTGGCCACAGACCACCCTCCCTCCCCTCTCTCTCTCTTACCTACCGGAGAGCAGGTTGACCACAGACCACCCTCCCTCCCCTCTCTCTCTCTTACCTACCATATAGCAGGTTGGTCACAGACCACCCTCCCTCCCCTCTCTCGCTCTCTCTCTTTCTTACCTTCCAGACAGCAGGTTAGCCACAGACCACCCTCCCCTCTCTCTCTCTCGCTCTCTCTCTCTCTTACCTTCCAGACAGCAGGTTAGCCACAGACCACCCTCCCTCCCCTCTCTCTCTCTCTCTTACCTTCCAGACAGCAGGTTCGCCACAGACCAGAGTGAGTCATCACCTCTTCGTTCTTCCGGCTTGTGTCGTTGTCATTGGTGCTTTTGCTTTTGCACGTCCCTCGTGAGTACAGCCAGTAATCGGTCCCGACCGCTATCGTCATGAGGCTGAAGGCGGCGAAAGCCCCCACGGTGGTCACCAGCATCTGGACGCCCCGGTCACACATCAACATCTTCATTGACGGTTTTGAGTATCTCACGTCACGAGACCGCTTACTTACTGAGAAACAACCGATGTCATTTACATTTAAAGAGAAGGGAAAGGAAGAGCGAGGTAGAGAGCAGAGAGAGAGAGAGAGAGAGAGAGAGAGAGAGAGAGAGAGAGAGAGAGAGAGAGAGAGAGAGAGAGAGAGAGAGAGGTAGAGAGCAGAGAGCAGAGAGAGAGAGAGAGAGAGAGAGAGAGAGAGAGAGAGGAGGCTAGGGGCTTCACTGATCAAGCCGGGTCGTTTTAACGACCACTGGCTCAAGACTCCACCACAGACTAGACTGGCGGCAGCGGTGACGCCACATATTTCTCTTCTTCCTCTTCTTCTTCTTGGAATCTCCTGTTGAAATCCAGGGCTAGGCTGGTCTGCGTCCCTGTCAGCAACCCGATCCGCCTCTCCCTCTTTCCCCCGTTCAGTCTCCTTTCAGCTACCCGATCCGCCTCTCCCTCTTTCCCCCGTTCAGTCTCCTTTCAGCTACCCGATCCGCCTCTCCCTCTTTCCCCCGTCCAGTCTCAGCTCAACTTCTCCAACCAGCCTCTCCAGACCTAACGTCCGTTTAACGTCCACAACCGCGGAATGACTCCATCTTCATCCGTCTAATAAACAACAACAACAAACAACAACAGCAACACCATTGAGATGCATTTTTTAAATTGTATTTTATAATATTTTAATTAGTCATTTTTTGATTACACTATCAATAATCTATCTGTCACATACATACACGCGTAATGTATAGACTAAACAACTCACCGATTGAATCCTTGACGGCTGTGGATTGAAACGCTCTCCTCCTCCTCTAAAGATTTCATTCACGTTAGTCAGGCAGACAGACAGTCAGTCAGACAGGCGGGAAGACGGTTCAGTTCCACACGTCTCTTAGGTATTCCGGTAACGTCCTCCTCCTTCCTGAATGAACGAGCGCCTTTTCTATCTCCCGGTATGAGAGAAAAGGCAAGTACACATCCGACCGTTAGCCTGCCTCTGTTGTTGTTGTTGTTGACACGCTGACATTTTTCTCTGATATCCCCTCCAGTTCAGAGCGAACACACTCCACACACACACACACTCACTCACACACACTCATACAGACCCATAGCCAGCTACACACAAACACATAAAGCGGTTTAGCCGAAACACCGACACAAACAACACGACACTTACACGTTCTCTCTCTCCTCTCTCTTTTGCGCCCTCACTCACACACCTGCACCGAAAAGCACAAATTAAAAAAAAATATATATCCCGTTTTTCAAACCCGGTTTGTTTTCTGAAATCTCAATGTTTTAGTCCAGACCAGTCTAGTGAGCTGACCCTAACAGCGGTGCAGCGTAAACGGAAGTCAATCTGGAGGTTTTTAAAAAAACAAAACAGGGCGCCTGGCTGCTCATCTCCGTGAAACGTGCCGGTGAAACAGATGACAGCCAGCCAGCCCCCACGCTCCCCAGCCGCTACCGGGTGTCAAACACCGCCCACGGATCGCTTTGTGGGGAGACTGTGATGCGGTGCTGTGTTGTTGCCACGTAGTTGTCGCGTTCCGAACAGCTGCTGTCCATGGTGCTGAACGGAGTGGATTCTGTTTGGCACACCTGACTGTTTCTCACTGACTGCCTGCTCATAACCTGACTGTTTCTCACTGACTGCCTGCTCCTAACCTGACTGTTTCTCACTAACTGCCTGCTCCTAACCTGACTGTTTCTCACTAACTGCCTGCTCATAACCTGACTGTTTCTCACTGACTGCCTGCTCCTAACCTGACTGTTTCTCACTAACTGCCTGCTCCTAACCTGACTGTTTCTCACTGACTGCCTGCTCATAACCTGACTGTTTCTTCCTGACTGCCTGCTCCTAACCTGACTGTTTCTCACTGACTGCCTGCTCCTAACCTGACTGTTTCACCCTGACTGCCTGCTCCTAACCTGACTGTTTCTACCTGACTGCCTGCTCCTAACCTGACTGTTTCTCACTGACTGCCTGCTCCTAACCTGACTGTTTCTCACTGACTGCCTGCTCACAACCTGACTGTTTCTTCCTGACTGCCTGCTCCTAACCTGACTGTTTCTCACTGACTGCCTGCTCCTAACCTGACTGTTTCTCACTAACTGCCTGCTCCTAACCTGACTGTTTCTCACTGACTGCCTGCTCATAACCTGACTGTTTCTTCCTGACTGCCTGCTCCTAACCTGACTGTTTCTCACTGACTGCCTGCTCCTAACCTGACTGTTTCACCCTGACTGCCTGCTCCTAACCTGACTGTTTCTACCTGACTGCCTGCTCCTAACCTGACTGTTTCTCACTGACTGCCTGCTCCTAACCTGACTGTTTCTCACTGACTGCCTGCTCACAACCTGACTGTTTCTTCCTGACTGCCTGCTCCTAACCTGACTGTTTCTCACTGACTGCCTGCTCCTAACCTGACTGTTTCTTCCTGACTGTCTGCTCTTGACCTGACTGTTTCTCACTGACTGCCTGCTCCTAACCAGACTGTTTCTCCCTGACTGCCTCCTCCTAACCTGACTGTTTCTCCCTGACTGCCTGCTCCTAACCTGACTGTTTCTCACTGACTGCCTGCTCCTAACCTGACTGTTTCTCCCTGACTGCCTGCTCCTAACCTGACTGTTTCTCACTGACTGCCTGCTCCTAACCTGACTGTTTCTCACTGACTGCCTGCTCCTAACCTGACTGTTTCTCCCTGACTGCCTGCTCCTAACCTGACTGTTTCTCCCTGACTGCCTGCTCCTAACCTGACTGTTTCTCACTGACTGCCTGCTCCTAACCTGACTGTTTCTCCCTGACTGCCTGCTCCTAACCTGACTGTTTCTCCCTGACTGCCTGCTCCTAACCTGACAGTTTCTCCCTGACTGCCTGCTCCTAACCTGACTGTTTCTCCCTGACTGCCTGCTCATAACCTGACTGTTTCTCCCTGACTGCCTGCTCATAACCAGACTGTTTCTCACTGACTGCCTGCTCCTAACCTGACTGTTTCTCCCTGACTGCCTGCTCATAACCAGACTGTTTCTCCCTGACTGCCTGCTCATAACCTGACTGTTTCACCCTGACTGCCTGCTACTAACCTGACTGTTTCTCCCTGACTGCCTGCTCCTAACCTGACTGTTTCTACCTGACTGCCTGCTCCTAACCTGACTGTTTCTACCTGACTGCCTGCTACTAACCTGACTGTTTCTCCCTGACTGCCTGCTCTTATCCAGACTGTTTCTCCATGACTGCCTGCTCCTAACCTGACTGTTTCTCCCTGACTGCCTGCTCCTAACCTGACTGTTTCTCACTGACTGCCTGCTCCTGACCTGACTGTTTCTCACTGACTGCCTGCTCCTAACCAGACTGTTTCTCCCTGACTGCCTGCTCCTAACCTGACTGTTTCACCCTGACTGACTGCTCCTAACCTGACTGTTTCTCACTGACTGCCTGCTCCTAACCTGACTGTTTCTCCCTGACTGCCTGCTCCTAACCTGACTGTTTCTCACTGACTTCCTGCTCCTAACCTGACTGTTTCTCACTGACTGCCTGCTCCTAACCTGACTGTTTCTCACTGACTGCCTGCTCCTAACCTGACTGTTTCAACCTGACTGCCTGCTCTTATCCAGACTGTTTCTCATTGACTGCTTGCTCATAACCTGACTGTTTCTCCCTGACTGCCTGCTCCTAACCTGACTGTTTCACCCTGACTGCCTGCTCCTAACCTGACTGTTTCACCCTGACTGCCTGCTCCTAACCTGACTGTTTCAACCTGACTGCCTGCTCTTATCCAGACTGTTTCTCCCTGACTGCCTGCTCCTAACCTGACTGTTTCACCCTGACTGCCTGCTCCTAACCAGACTGTTGTATGTGTGTGTGTGAGACACAGTGTGTGTGTGTGCGTGTGTGTGTGAGAGAGAGACACCGTTTGTGTGTGTGTCTCCACTGCGCTGTTTAGGCGAAAGGGAGAGAGAGAGAGAGAGGGGGGGGGGGGGGGGTGAGAAAGGGAGAGAGAGACAGAGGGGGAGAGAGAAAAGGAGACACAGAGAGAGAGAGAGAGAGAGAGAGAGAGAGAGAAAGGGAGGGAGAGAGAGAGAGAGAGAGGGGGAGAGAGAAAAGGAGAAACAGAGAGAGAGGGCAAAAGGGAGAGCCAGAGAGAGAGAGAGAGAGAGATGAGAGAGGGAGGGAGAGAGAGAAAGGGAGGGAAAGAGAGAGAGAGAAAATGAGAAACAGAGAGAGAGAGTGTGAAAGGGAGAGAGCGAGAGAGAGAGAGTGAGAGAGGGGGGGGGGGGGAGAGAGAGAGAGATGGGCACCAAGCGAGGCGTGAAGAATCAGCGCCCAGAGAGTAGAACCTTACTTAAAGAGGCAGAGGCCCATTTTAATGATACCTCTTCACTCTTGCTACATACTGCCTTACAGACTGCTAACCACGCTGCCAGAGGGTTTTATACTGCCTTACAGACTGCTAACCACGCTGCCAGGGGGTTTTATACTGCCTTACAGACTGCTAACCACACTGCTGCCATAGGGTTTTATACTGCCTTACAGACTGCTAACCACACTGCTGCCAGGGGGTTTTATACTGCCTTACAGACTGCTAACCACACTGCTGCCAGAGAGTTTTATACTGCCTTACAGACTGCTAACCACACTGCTGCCATAGGGTTTTATACTGCCTTACAGACTGCTAACCACACTGCTACCAGAGGGGTTTATACTGCAATTGAACAGAAAACATGTCAGTAATGGATTATAAACATGACTGTGTTAATCTGTCTCTGGGGCTGGGTTCAATAACTCTATCAGGAGGCTGGTCATCTGTCTCTGGGTTCAATACCTCTATCTGGAGGCTGGTCATCTGTCTCTGGGTTCAATACCTCTATCTGGAGGCTGGTCATCTGTCTCTGGGGCAGGGTTCAATACCTCTATCAGGAGGCTGGTCATCTGTCTCTGGGGCTGGGTTCAATACCTCTATCAGGAGGCTGGTCATCTGTCTCAGGGTTCAATACCTCTATCTGGAGGCTGGTCATCTGTCTCTGGGGCTGGGTTCAATACCTCTATCAGGAGGCTGGTCATCTGTCTCTGGCTTCAATACCTCTATCTGGAGGCTGGTCATCTGTCTCTGGGTTCAATACCTCTATCTGGAGGCTGGTCATCTGTCTCTGGGGCAGGGTTCAATACCTCTATCTGGAGGCTGGTCATCTGTCTCTGGGTTCAATACCTCTATCTGGAGGCTGGTCATCTGTCTCTGGGTTCAATACCTATATCTGGAGGCTGGTCATCTGTCTCTGGGGCAGGGTTCAATACCTCTATCTGGAGGCTGGTCATCTGTCTCTGGGTTCAATACCTCTATCTGGAGGCTGGTCATCTGTCTCTGGGGCAGGGTTCAATACCTCTATCTGGAGGCTGGTCATCTGTCTCTGGGTTCAATACCTCTATCTGGAGGCTGGTCATCTATCTCTGGGTTCAATACCTCTCTATCTGGAGGCTGGTCATCTGTCTCTGGGGCAGGGTTCAATACCTCTATCTGGAGGCTGGTCACCTGTCTCTGAGTTCAATACAACTATCTGGAGGCTGGTCATCTGTCTCTGGGGCTGGGTTCAATACCTCTATCTGGAGGCCGGTCATCTGTCTCTGGTTTCAAAACCTCTATCTGGGGCTTGGTCCCTGAATAGGTATCGTCTCGCCGGACTCTCTGTGCTTTCTTGAACAGACACTATTTTAGTACTTCTGGGGGTCGAGACAGGTCCAGGTAGACAGGTCCAGGAGACAGGTTCATCTAGACAGGCCCAGGAAGACAGGTCCAGGAGAAAGGTCCAGGTAGACAGGTCCAGGAGACAGGTTCATCTAGACAGGTCCAGGTAGACAGGTCCATCTAGACAGGTCCATCTAGACAGGTCCATCTAGACAGGTCCAGGTAGACAGGTCCATCTAGACAGGTCCATCTAGACAGGTCCAGGTAGACAGGTCCATCTAGACAGGTCCAGGTAGACAGGTCCAGGTAGACAGGTCCATCTAGACAGGTCCAGGTAGACAGGTCCATCTAGACAGGTCCAGGTAGACAGGTCCAGGTAGACAGGTCCATCTAGACAGGTCCAGGTAGACAGGTCCAGGTAGACAGGTCCATCTAGACAGGTCCAGGTATACAGGTCCATCTAGACAGGTCCAGGTAGACAGGTCCATCTAGACAGGTCCATCTAGACAGGTCCAGGTAGACAGGTCCAGGTAGACAGGTCCATCTAGACAGGTCCATCTAGACAGGTCCAGGTAGACAGGTCCATCTACACAGGTCCAGGTAGACAGGTCCATCTAGACAGGTCCATCTAGACAGGTCCATCTAGACAGGTCCAGGTAGACAGGTCCATCTAGACAGGTCCATCTAGACAGGTCCAGATAGACAGGTCCAGGTAGACAGGTCCATCTAGACAGGTCCATCTAGACAGGTCCATCTAGACAGGTCCATCTACACAGGTCCAGGTAGACAGGTCCATCTAGACAGGTCCATCTAGACAGGTCCATCTAGACAGGTCCAGGTAGACAGGTCCAGGTAGACAGGTCCATCTAGACAGGTCCAGGTAGACAGGTCCAGGTAGACAGGTCCAGGTAGACAGGTCCATCTAGACAGGTCCAGGTAGACAGGTCCATCTAGACAGGTCCAGGTAGACAGGTCCATCTAGACAGGTCCATCTAGACAGGTCCATCTAGACAGGTTCATCTAGACAGGTCCATCTAGACAGGTCCAGGTAGACAGGTCCAGGTAGACAGGTCCATCTAGACAGGTCCATCTAGACAGGTCCATGTAGACAGGTCCATCTAGACAGGTCCAGGTAGACAGGTCCATCTAGACAGGTCCAGGTAGACAGGTCCATCTAGACAGGTCCATCTAGACAGGTCCATCTAGACAGGTCCAGGTAGACAGGTCCATCTAGACAGGTCCAGGTAGACAGGTCCATCTAGACAGGTCCAGGTAGACAGGTCCATCTAGACAGGTCCAGGTAGACAGGTCCATCTAGACAGGTCCATCTAGACAGGTCCATCTAGACAGGTCCATCTAGACAGGTCCAGGTAGACAGGTCCAGGTAGACAAGTCCAGGTAGACAGGTCCATCTAGACAGGTCCAGGTAGACAGGTCCAGGTAGACAGGTCCATCTAGACAGGTCCATCTAGACAGGTCCAGGTAGACAGGTCCAGGTAGACAGGTCCATCTAGACAGGTCCAGGTAGACAGGTCCAGGTAGACAGGTCCAGGTAGACAGGTCCATCTAGACAGGTCCAGGTAGACAGGTCCAGGTAGACAGGTCCATCTAGACAGGCCTCGGCACATCTTTTTGTTCTAACTCTAGAAGTAGCTCTTTCCCACCAAACAGCCAATGGTTTCCACATCATTGGCACTTCTTTTATATTTCAGTTGAAGACTGACAGGAGACACACACTGCTTATGAAAGCCATCACTCAGCCTGACAGGTCCCCTTATCTCTCCTAAAGCCATCACTCAGCCTGACAGGTCCCCTTATCTCTTCTAAACCCATCACTCAGCGTGACAGGTCCCCTTATCTCTTCTAAACCCATCACTCAGCCTGACAGGTCCCCTTATCTCTTCTAAACCCATCACTCAGCCTGACAGGTCCCCTTATCTCTCCTAAACCCATCACTCATCCTGACAGGTCCCCTTATCTCTCCTAAACCCATCACTTAGCCTGACAGGTCCCCTTATCTCTTCTAAACCCATCACTCATCCTGACAGGTCCCCTTATGTCTTCTAAACCCATCACTCATCCTGACAGGTCCCCTTATCTCTCCTAAACCCATCACTCATCCTGACAGGTCCCCTTATCTCTTCTAAACCCATCACTCAGCCTGACAGGTCCCCTTATCTCTCCTAAACCCATCACTCAGCCTGACAGGTCCCCTTATCTCTTCTAAACCCATCACTCATCGTGACAGGTCCCCTTATCTCTTCTAAACCCATCACTCAGCCTGACAGGTCCTCTTATCTCTTCTAAACCCATCACTCAGCCTGACAGGTCCCCTTATCTCTTCTAAACCCATCACTCATCCTGACAGGTCCCCTTATGTCTTCTAAACCCATCACTCAGCGTGACAGGTCCCCTTATCTCTCCTAAACCCATCACTCAGCCTGACAGGTCCCCTTATCTCTCCTAAACCCATCACTCATCCTGACAGGTCCCCTTATCTCTTCTAAACCATCACTCATCCTGACAGGTCCCCTTATCTCTCCTAAAGCCATCACTCAGGGTGACAGGTCCCCTTATCTCTTCTAAACCCATCACTCAGCCTGACAGGTCCCCTTATCTCTCCTAAAGCCATCACTCCACCTGACAGGTCCCCTTATCTCTTCTAAACCCATCACTCAGCCTGACAGGTCCCCTTATCTCTCCTAAACCCATCACTCATCGTGACAGGTCCCCTTATCTCTTCTAAACCCATCACTCATCATGACAGGTCCCCTTATCTCTTCTAAACCCATCACTCATCCTGACAGGTCCCCTTATCTCTTCTAAACCCATCACTCAGCCTGACAGGTCCCCTTATCTCTCCTAAACCCATCACTCATCGTGACAGGTCCCCTTATCTCTTCTAAACCCATCACTCAGCATGACAGGTCCCCTTATCTCTTCTAAACCCATCACTCAGCCTGACAGGTCCCCTTATCTCTTCTAAACCCATCACTCAGCCTGACAGGTCCCCTTATCTCTTCTAAACCCATCACTCATCCTGACAGGTCCCCTTATCTCTTCTAAACCATCACTCATCCTGACAGGTCCCCTTATCTCTCCTAAAGCCATCACTCAGCCTGACAGGTCCCCTTATCTCTTCTAAACCCATCACTCAGCATGACAGGTCCCCTTATCTCTCCTAAACCCATCACTCAGCCTGACAGGTCCCCTTATCTCTCCTAAACCCATCACTCATCCTGACAGGTCCCCTTATCTCTTCTAAACCCATCACTCAGTGTGACAGGTCCCCTTATCTCTCCTAAACCCATCACTCAGCCTGACAGGTCCCCTTATCTCTCCTAAACCCATCACTCATCCTGACAGGTCCCCTTATCTCTTCTAAACCCATCACTCAGTGTGACAGGTCCCCTTATCTCTTCTAAACCCATCACTCAGCCTGACAGGTCCCCTTATCTCTTCTAAACCCATCACTCAACCTGACAGGTCCCCTTATCTCTTCTAAACCCATCACTCAGCCTGACAGGTCCCCTTATCTCTCCTAAACCCATCACTCAACCTGAAAGGTCCCCTTATCTCTTCTAAACCCATCACTCAGCCTGACAGGTCCCCTTATCTCTTCTAAACCCATCACTCAGCCTGACAGGTCCCCTTATCTCTTCTAAACCCATCACTCATCCTGACAGGTCCCCTTATCTCTTCTAAACCCATCACTCAACCTGACAGGTCCCCTTATCTCTTCTAAACCCATCACTCATCCTGACAGGTCCCCTTATCTCTTCTAAACCCATCACTCAGCCTGACAGGTCCCCTTATCTCTTCTAAACCCATCACTCATCCTGACAGGTCCCCTTATCTCTCCTAAAGCTATCACTCATCCTGACAGGTCCCCTTATCTCTCCTAAAGCCATCACTCAGCGTGACAGGTCCCCTTATCTCTTCTAAACCCATCACTCATCCTGACAGGTCCCCTTATCTCTCCTAAAGCCATCACTCATCCTGACAGGTCCCCTTATCTCTCCTAAAGCCATCACTCAGCGTGACAGGTCCCCTTATCTCTCCTAAACCCATCACTCAGCCTGACAGGTCCCCTTTTCTCTTCTAAACCCATCACTCATCGTGACAGGTCCCCTTATCTCTTCTAAACCCATCACTCAGCCTGACAGGTCCCCTTATCTCTTCTAAACCCATCACTCAGCGTGACAGGTCCCGTTATCTCTTCTAAAGCCATCACTCAGCCTGACAGGTCCCCTTATCTCTCCTAAACCCATCACTCAGCCTGACAGGTCCCCTTATCTCTTCTAAACCCATCACTCAGCGTCACAGGTCCCCTTATCTCTCCTAAAGCCATCACTCAGGGTGACAGGTCCCCTTATCTCTTCTAAACCCATCACTCAGCGTCACAGGTCCCCTTATCTCTCCTAAACCCATCACTCAGCCTGACAGGTCCCCTTATCTCTCCTAAACCCATCACTCAGCCTGACAGGTCCCCTTATCTCTTCTAAACCCATCACTCAGCCTGACAGGTCCCCTTATCTCTTCTAAACCCATCACTCAGGGTGACAGGTCCCCTTATCTCTTCTAAACCCATCACTCAGCGTGACAGGTCCCGTTATCTCTTCTAAACCCATCACTCAGCGTGACAGGTCCCCTTATCTCTTCTAAACCCATCACTCAGCCTGACAGGTCCCCTTATCTCTCCTAAACCCATCACTCAGCCTGACAGGTCCCCTTATCTCTTCTAAACCCATCACTCAGCCTGACAGGTCCCCGTATCTCTTCTAAACCCATCACTCATCCTGACAGGTCCCCTTATCTCTTCTAAACCCATCACTCAGCGTGACAGGTCCCCTTATCTCTTCTAAACCCATCACTCAGCGTGACAGGTCCCCTTATCTCTTCTAAACCCATCACTCAGCGTGACAGGTCCCCTTATCTCTTCTAAACCCATCACTCAGCCTGGCAGGTCCCCTTATCTCTTCTAAACCCATCACTCAACCTGACAGGTCCCCTTATCTCTCCTAAACCCATCACTCAGCCTGACAGGTCCCCTTATCTCTTCTAAACCCATCACTCAGCCTGACAGGTCCCCTTATCTCTCCTAAACCCATCACTCAGCCTGACAGGTCCCCTTATCTCTTCTAAACCCATCACTCAGCGTGACAGGTCCCGTTATCTCTTCTAAACCCATCACTCAGCGTGACAGGTCCCGTTATCTCTTCTAAACCCATCACTCAGGGTGACAGGTCCCCTTATCTCTTCTAAACCCATCACTCAGCGTGACAGGTCCCGTTATCTCTTCTAAACCCATCACTCAGCGTGACAGGTCCCCTTATCTCTTCTAAACCCATCACTCAGCCTGACAGGTCCCCTTATCTCTCCTAAACCCATCACTCAGCCTGACAGGTCCCCTTATCTCTTCTAAACCCATCACTCAGCCTGACAGGTCCCCTTATCTCTTCTAAACCCATCACTCATCCTGACAGGTCCCCTTATCTCTTCTAAACCCATCACTCAGCGTGACAGGTCCCCTTATCTCTTCTAAACCCATCACTCAGCGTGACAGGTCCCCTTATCTCTTCTAAACCCATCACTCAGCGTGACAGGTCCCCTTATCTCTTCTAAACCCATCACTCAGCCTGGCAGGTCCCCTTATCTCTTCTAAACCCATCACTCAACCTGACAGGTCCCCTTATCTCTCCTAAACCCATCACTCAGCCTGACAGGTCCCCTTATCTCTTCTAAACCCATCACTCAGCCTGACAGGTCCCCTTATCTCTCCTAAACCCATCACTCAGCCTGACAGGTCCCCTTATCTCTTCTAAACCCATCACTCAGCGTGACAGGTCCCGTTATCTCTTCTAAACCCATCACTCAGCGTGACAGGTCCCGTTATCTCTTCTAAACCCATCACTCAGCGTGACAGGTCCCCTTATCTCTTCTAAACCCATCACTCAGCGTGACAGGTCCCGTTATCTCTTCTAAACCCATCACTCGGCGTGACAGGTCCCCTTATCTCTCCTAAACCCATCACTCAGCCTGACAGGTCCCCTTATCTCTCCTAAAGCCATCACTCAGCCTGACAGGTCCCCTTATCTCTCCTAAAGCCATCACTCAGCATGACAGGTCCCCTTATCTCTTCTAAACCCATCAGTCTGTGTGACAGGTCCCTTTATCTCTCCTAAACCCATCAGTCAGCCTGACAGGTCCCCTTATCTCTCCTAAAGCCATCACTCAGCCTGACAGGTCCCCTTATCTCTCCTAAAGCCATCACTCAGCCTGACAGGTCCCCTTATCTCTCCTAAAGCCATCACTCAGCCTGACAGGTCCCCTTATCTCTCCTAAAGCCATCACTCAGCCTGACAGGTCCCCTTATCTCTCCTAAAGCCATCACTCAGCCTGACAGGTCCCCTTATCTCTCCTAAAGCCATCACTCAGCCTGACAGGTCCCTTTATCTCTCCTAAACCCATCACTCAGCCTGACAGGTCCCCTTATCTCTTCTAAACCCATCACTCAGCCTGACAGGTCCCCTTATCTCTTCTAAACCCATCACTCAGCCTGACAGGTCCCCTTATCTCTTCTAAACCCATCACTCAACCTGACAGGTCCCCTTATCTCTTCTAAAACCATCACTCAGCCTGACAGGTCCCCTTATCTCTCATCACTCAGCCTGACAGGTCCCCTTATCTCTCATCACTCAGCCTGACAGGTCCCCTTATCTCTTCTAAAGCCATCACTCAGCCTGACAGGTCCCCTTATCTCTTCTAAACCCATCACTCAGCCTGACAGGTCCCCTTATCTCTTCTAAACCCATCACTCATCCTGACAGGTCCCCTTATCTCTCCTAAACCCATCACTCATCCTGACAGGTCCCCTTATCTCTTCTAAACCCATCACTCAGCCTGACAGGTCCCCTTATCTCTTCTAAACCCATCACTCAGCGTGACAGGTCCCCTTATCTCTTCTAAACCCATCACTCAACATGACAGGTCCCCTTATCTCTTCTAAACCCATCACTCAGCCTGACAGGTCCCTTTATCTCTCCTAAACCCATCACTCAGCCTGACAGGTCCCTTTATCTCTTCTAAACCCATCACTCAGCCTGACAGGTCCCTTTATCTCTCCTAAACCCATCACTCAGCGTGACAGGTCCCCTTATCTCTCCTAAACCCATCACTCAGCCTGACAGGTCCCCTTATCTCTTCTAAACCCATCACTCATCGTGACAGGTCCCCTTATCTCTTCTAAACCCATCACTCAGCCTGACAGGTCCCCTTATCTCTTCTAAACCCATCACTCATCGTGACAGGTCCCCTTATCTCTTCTAAACCCATCACTCAGCCTGACAGGTCCCCTTATCTCTTCTAAACCCATCACTCAGCGTGACAGGTCCCGTTATCTCCTCTAAAGACATCACTCAGCCTGACAGGTCCCCTTATCTCTCCTAAACCCATCACTCAGCCTGACAGGTCCCCTTATCTCTTCTAAACCCATCACTCAGCGTCACAGGTCCCCTTATCTCTCCTAAACCCATCACTCAGCCTGACAGGTCCCCTTATCTCTCCTAAACCCATCACTCAACCTGACAGGTCCCCTTATCTCTCCTAAACCCATCACTCAGCCTGACAGGTCCCCTTATCTCTTCTAAACCCATCACTCAGCCTGACAGGTCCCCTTATCTCTTCTAAACCCATCACTCAGGGTGACAGGTCCCCTTATCTCTTCTAAACCCATCACTCAGCGTGACAGGTCCCGTTATCTCTTCTAAACCCATCACTCAGCGTGACAGGTCCCCTTATCTCTTCTAAACCCATCACTCAGCCTGACAGGTCCCCTTATCTCTTCTAAACCCATCACTCATCCTGACAGGTCCCCTTATCTCTTCTAAACCCATCACTCAGCGTGACAGGTCCCCTTATCTCTTCTAAACCCATCACTCAGCGTGACAGGTCCCCTTATCTCTTCTAAACCCATCACTCAGCGTGACAGGTCCCCTTATCTCTTCTAAACCCATCACTCAGCGTGACAGGTCCCCTTATCTCTTCTAAACCCATCACTCAACATGACAGGTCCCCTTATCTCTTCTAAACCCATCACTCAGCCTGACAGGTCCCTTTATCTCTCCTAAACCCATCACTCAGCCTGACAGGTCCCTTTATCTCTTCTAAACCCATCACTCAGCCTGACAGGTCCCTTTATCTCTCCTAAACCCATCACTCAGCCTGACAGGTCCCTTTATCTCTCCTAAACCCATCACTCAGCCTGACAGGTCCCCTTATCTCTTCTAAACCCATCACTCAGCCTGACAGGTCCCCTTATCTCTCCTAAACCCATCACTCAGCGTGACAGGTCCCCTTATCTCTTCTAAACCCATCACTCAGCGTGACAGGTCCCGTTATCTCTTCTAAACCCATCACTCAGCCTGACAGGTCCCCTTATCTCTTCTAAACCCATCACTCAGCCTGACAGGTCCCCTTATCTCTTCTAAACCCATCACTCAGCCTGACAGGTCCCCTTATCTCTTCTAAACCCATCACTCAGCCTGACAGGTCCCCTTATCTCTTCTAAACCCATCACTCAGCCTGACAGGTCCCCTTATCTCTTCTAAACCCATCACTCAGCCTGACAGGTCCCCTTATCTCTTCTAAACCCATCACTCAGCCTGGCAGGTCCCCTTATCTCTTCTAAACCCATCACTCAGCCTGACAGGTCCCCTTATCTCTTCTAAACCCATCACTCAGCCTGACAGGTCCCCTTATCTCTTCTAAACCCATCACTCAGCCTGACAGGTCCCCTTATCTCTCCTAAACCCATCACTCATCCTGACAGGTCCCCTTATCTCTCCTAAACCCATCATTTAGCCTGACAGGTCCCCTTATCTCTTCTAAACCCATCACTCATCCTGACAGGTCCCCTTATGTCTTCTAAACCCATCACTCATCCTGACAGGTCCCCTTATCTCTCCTAAACCCATCACTCATCCTGACAGGTCCCCTTATCTCTTCTAAACCCATCACTCAGCCTGACAGGTCCCCTTATCTCTCCTAAACCCATCACTCAGCCTGACAGGTCCCCTTATCTCTTCTAAACCCATCACTCAGCGTGACAGGTCCCGTTATCTCTTCTAAACCCATCACTCAGCCTGACAGGTCCCCTTATCTCTTCTAAACCCATCACTCAGCCTGACAGGTCCCCTTATCTCTTCTAAACCCATCACTCAGCCTGACAGGTCCCCTTATCTCTTCTAAACCCATCACTCAGCCTGACAGGTCCCCTTATCTCTTCTAAACCCATCACTCAGCCTGACAGGTCCCCTTATCTCTTCTAAACCCATCACTCAGCCTGACAGGTCCCCTTATCTCTTCTAAACCCATCACTCAGCCTGACAGGTCCCCTTATCTCTCCTAAACCCATCACTCAGCCTGACAGGTCCCCTTATCTCTTCTAAACCCATCACTCATCCTGACAGGTCCCCTTATGTCTTCTAAACCCATCACTCAGCGTGACAGGTCCCCTTATCTCTCCTAAACCCATCACTCAGCCTGACAGGTCCCCTTATCTCTCCTAAACCCATCACTCATCCTGACAGGTCCCCTTATCTCTTCTAAACCATCACTCATCCTGACAGGTCCCCTTATCTCTCCTAAAGCCATCACTCAGGGTGACAGGTCCCCTTATCTCTTCTAAACCCATCACTCAGCCTGACAGGTCCCCTTATCTCTCCTAAAGCCATCACTCAACCTGACAGGTCCCCTTATCTCTTCTAAACCCATCACTCAGCCTGACAGGTCCCCTTATCTCTCCTAAACCCATCACTCATCGTGACAGGTCCCCTTATCTCTTCTAAACCCATCACTCATCGTGACAGGTCCCCTTATCTCTTCTAAACCCATCACTCATCCTGACAGGTCCCCTTATCTCTTCTAAACCCATCACTCAGCCTGACAGGTCCCCTTATCTCTCCTAAACCCATCACTCATCGTGACAGGTCCCCTTATCTCTTCTAAACCCATCACTCAGCATGACAGGTCCCCTTATCTCTTCTAAACCCATCACTCAGCCTGACAGGTCCCCTTATCTCTTCTAAACCCATCACTCAGCCTGGCAGGTCCCCTTATCTCTTCTAAACCCATCACTCAGCCTGACAGGTCCCCTTATCTCTTCTAAACCCATCACTCAGCCTGACAGGTCCCCTTATCTCTTCTAAACCCATCACTCAGCCTGACAGGTCCCCTTATCTCTCCTAAACCCATCACTCATCCTGACAGGTCCCCTTATCTCTCCTAAACCCATCACTTAGCCTGACAGGTCCCCTTATCTCTTCTAAACCCATCACTCATCCTGACAGGTCCCCTTATGTCTTCTATACCCATCACTCATCCTGACAGGTCCCCTTATCTCTCCTAAACCCATCACTCATCCTGACAGGTCCCCTTATCTCTTCTAAACCCATCACTCATCGTGACAGGTCCCCTTATCTCTTCTAAACCCATCACTCATCCTGACAGGTCCCCTTATCTCTTCTAAACCCATCACTCAGCCTGACAGGTCCCCTTATCTCTCCTAAACCCATCACTCATCGTGACAGGTCCCCTTATCTCTTCTAAACCCATCACTCAGCATGACAGGTCCCCTTATCTCTTCTAAACCCATCACTCAGCCTGACAGGTCCCCTTATCTCTTCTAAACCCATCACTCAGCCTGGCAGGTCCCCTTATCTCTTCTAAACCCATCACTCAGCCTGACAGGTCCCCTTATCTCTTCTAAACCCATCACTCAGCCTGACAGGTCCCCTTATCTCTTCTAAACCCATCACTCAGCCTGACAGGTCCCCTTATCTCTCCTAAACCCATCACTCATCCTGACAGGTCCCCTTATCTCTCCTAAACCCATCACTTAGCCTGACAGGTCCCCTTATCTCTTCTAAACCCATCACTCATCCTGACAGGTCCCCTTATGTCTTCTATACCCATCACTCATCCTGACAGGTCCCCTTATCTCTCCTAAACCCATCACTCATCCTGACAGGTCCCCTTATCTCTTCTAAACCCATCACTCAGCCTGACAGGTCCCCTTATCTCTCCTAAACCCATCACTCAGCCTGACAGGTCCCCTTATCTCTTCTAAACCCATCACTCATCGTGACAGGTCCCCTTATCTCTTCTAAACCCATCACTCAGCCTGACAGGTCCCCTTATCTCTTCTAAACCCATCACTCAGCCTGACAGGTCCCCTTATCTCTTCTAAACCCATCACTCATCCTGACAGGTCCCCTTATGTCTTCTAAACCCATCACTCAGCGTGACAGGTCCCCTTATCTCTCCTAAACCCATCACTCAGCCTGACAGGTCCCCTTATCTCTCCTAAACCCATCACTCATCCTGACAGGTCCCCTTATCTCTTCTAAACCATCACTCATCCTGACAGGTCCCCTTATCTCTCCTAAAGCCATCACTCAGGGTGACAGGTCCCCTTATCTCTTCTAAACCCATCACTCAGCCTGACAGGTCCCCTTATCTCTCCTAAAGCCATCACTCAACCTGACAGGTCCCCTTATCTCTTCTAAACCCATCACTCAGCCTGACAGGTCCCCTTATCTCTCCTAAACCCATCACTCATCGTGACAGGTCCCCTTATCTCTTCTAAACCCATCACTCATCGTGACAGGTCCCCTTATCTCTTCTAAACCCATCACTCATCCTGACAGGTCCCCTTATCTCTTCTAAACCCATCACTCAGCCTGACAGGTCCCCTTATCTCTCCTAAACCCATCACTCATCGTGACAGGTCCCCTTATCTCTTCTAAACCCATCACTCAGCATGACAGGTCCCCTTATCTCTTCTAAACCCATCACTCAGCCTGACAGGTCCCCTTATCTCTTCTAAACCCATCACTCAGCCTGACAGGTCCCCTTATCTCTTCTAAACCCATCACTCATCCTGACAGGTCCCCTTATCTCTTCTAAACCATCACTCATCCTGACAGGTCCCCTTATCTCTCCTAAAGCCATCACTCAGCCTGACAGGTCCCCTTATCTCTTCTAAACCCATCACTCAGCATGACAGGTCCCCTTATCTCTCCTAAACCCATCACTCAGCCTGACAGGTCCCCTTATCTCTCCTAAACCCATCACTCATCCTGACAGGTCCCCTTATCTCTTCTAAACCCATCACTCAGTGTGACAGGTCCCCTTATCTCTCCTAAACCCATCACTCAGCCTGACAGGTCCCCTTATCTCTCCTAAACCCATCACTCATCCTGACAGGTCCCCTTATCTCTTCTAAACCCATCACTCAGTGTGACAGGTCCCCTTATCTCTTCTAAACCCATCACTCAGCCTGACAGGTCCCCTTATCTCTTCTAAACCCATCACTCAACCTGACAGGTCCCCTTATCTCTTCTAAACCCATCACTCAGCCTGACAGGTCCCCTTATCTCTCCTAAACCCATCACTCAACCTGAAAGGTCCCCTTATCTCTTCTAAACCCATCACTCAGCCTGACAGGTCCCCTTATCTCTTCTAAACCCATCACTCAGCCTGACAGGTCCCCTTATCTCTTCTAAACCCATCACTCATCCTGACAGGTCCCCTTATCTCTTCTAAACCCATCACTCAACCTGACAGGTCCCCTTATCTCTTCTAAACCCATCACTCATCCTGACAGGTCCCCTTATCTCTTCTAAACCCATCACTCAGCCTGACAGGTCCCCTTATCTCTTCTAAACCCATCACTCATCCTGACAGGTCCCCTTATCTCTCCTAAAGCTATCACTCATCCTGACAGGTCCCCTTATCTCTCCTAAAGCCATCACTCAGCGTGACAGGTCCCCTTATCTCTTCTAAACCCATCACTCATCCTGACAGGTCCCCTTATCTCTCCTAAAGCCATCACTCATCCTGACAGGTCCCCTTATCTCTCCTAAAGCCATCACTCAGCGTGACAGGTCCCCTTATCTCTCCTAAACCCATCACTCAGCCTGACAGGTCCCCTTATCTCTTCTAAACCCATCACTCATCGTGACAGGTCCCCTTATCTCTTCTAAACCCATCACTCAGCCTGACAGGTCCCCTTATCTCTTCTAAACCCATCACTCATCGTGACAGGTCCCCTTATCTCTTCTAAACCCATCACTCAGCCTGACAGGTCCCCTTATCTCTTCTAAACCCATCACTCAGCGTGACAGGTCCCGTTATCTCTTCTAAAGCCATCACTCAGCCTGACAGGTCCCCTTATCTCTCCTAAACCCATCACTCAGCCTGACAGGTCCCCTTATCTCTTCTAAACCCATCACTCAGCGTCACAGGTCCCCTTATCTCTCCTAAACCCATCACTCAGCCTGACAGGTCCCCTTATCTCTCCTAAACCCATCACTCAGCCTGACAGGTCCCCTTATCTCTTCTAAACCCATCACTCAGCCTGACAGGTCCCCTTATCTCTTCTAAACCCATCACTCAGGGTGACAGGTCCCCTTATCTCTTCTAAACCCATCACTCAGCGTGACAGGTCCCGTTATCTCTTCTAAACCCATCACTCAGCGTGACAGGTCCCCTTATCTCTTCTAAACCCATCACTCAGCCTGACAGGTCCCCTTATCTCTCCAAAACCCATCACTCAGCCTGACAGGTCCCCTTATCTCTTCTAAACCCATCACTCAGCCTGACAGGTCCCCTTATCTCTTCTAAACTCATCACTCATCCTTACAGGTCCCCTTATCTCTTCTAAACCCATCACTCAGCGTGACAGGTCCCCTTATCTCTTCTAAACCCATCACTCAGCGTGACAGGTCCCCTTATCTCTTCTAAACCCATCACTCAGCGTGACAGGTCCCCTTATCTCTTCTAAACCCATCACTCAGCCTGGCAGGTCCCCTTATCTCTTCTAAACCCATCACTCAACCTGACAGGTCCCCTTATCTCTCCTAAACCCATCACTCAGCCTGACAGGTCCCCTTATCTCTTCTAAACCCATCACTCAGCCTGACAGGTCCCCTTATCTCTCCTAAACCCATCACTCAGCCTGACAGGTCCCCTTATCTCTTCTAAACCCATCACTCAGCGTGACAGGTCCCGTTATCTCTTCTAAACCCATCACTCAGCGTGACAGGTCCCGTTATCTCTTCTAAACCCATCACTCAGCGTGACAGGTCCCCTTATCTCTTCTAAACCCATCACTCAGCGTGACAGGTCCCGTTATCTCTTCTAAACCCATCACTCGGCGTGACAGGTCCCCTTATCTCTCCTAAACCCATCACTCAGCCTGACAGGTCCCCTTATCTCTCCTAAAGCCATCACTCAGCCTGACAGGTCCCCTTATCTCTCCTAAAGCCATCACTCAGCATGACAGGTCCCCTTATCTCTTCTAAACCCATCAGTCTGTGTGACAGGTCCCTTTATCTCTCCTTAACCCATCACTCAGCCTGACAGGTCCCCTTATCTCTCCTAAAGCCATCACTCAGCCTGACAGGTCCCCTTATCTCTCCTAAAGCCATCACTCAGCCTGACAGGTCCCCTTATCTCTCCTAAAGCCATCACTCAGCCTAACAGGTCCCCTTATCTCTCCTAAAGCCATCACTCAGCCTGACAGGTCCCCTTATCTCTCCTAAAGCCATCACTCAGCCTGACAGGTCCCCTTATCTCTCCTAAAGCCATCACTCAGCCTGACAGGTCCCTTTATCTCTCCTAAACCCATCACTCAGCCTGACAGGTCCCCTTATCTCTTCTAAACCCATCACTCAGCCTGACAGGTCCCCTTATCTCTTCTAAACCCATCACTCAGCCTGACAGGTCCCCTTATCTCTTCTAAACCCATCACTCAACCTGACAGGTCCCCTTATCTCTTCTAAAACCATCACTCAGCCTGACAGGTCCCCTTATCTCTCATCACTCAGCCTGACAGGTCCCCTTATCTCTCATCACTCAGCCTGACAGGTCCCCTTATCTCTTCTAAAGCCATCACTCAGCCTGACAGGTCCCCTTATCTCTTCTAAACCCATCACTCAGACTGACAGGTCCCCTTATCTCTTCTAAACCCATCACTCATCCTGACAGGTCCCCTTATCTCTCCTAAACCCATCACTCATCCTGACAGGTCCCCTTATCTCTTCTAAACCCATCACTCAGCCTGACAGGTCCCCTTATCTCTTCTAAACCCATCACTCAGCGTGACAGGTCCCCTTATCTCTTCTAAACCCATCACTCAACATGACAGGTCCCCTTATCTCTTCTAAACCCATCACTCAGCCTGACAGGTCCCTTTATCTCTCCTAAACCCATCACTCAGCCTGACAGGTCCCTTTATCTCTTCTAAACCCATCACTCAGCCTGACAGGTCCCTTTATCTCTCCTAAACCCATCACTCAGCGTGACAGGTCCCCTTATCTCTCCTAAACCCATCACTCAGCCTGACAGGTCCCCTTATCTCTTCTAAACCCATCACTCATCGTGACAGGTCCCCTTATCTCTTCTAAACCCATCACTCAGCCTGACAGGTCCCCTTATCTCTTCTAAACCCATCACTCATCGTGACAGGTCCCCTTATCTCTTCTAAACCCATCACTCAGCCTGACAGGTCCCCTTATCTCTTCTAAACCCATCACTCAGCGTGACAGGTCCCGTTATCTCTTCTAAAGCCATCACTCAGCCTGACAGGTCCCCTTATCTCTCCTAAACCCATCACTCAGCCTGACAGGTCCCCTTATCTCTTCTAAACCCATCACTCAGCGTCACAGGTCCCCTTATCTCTCCTAAACCCATCACTCAGCCTGACAGGTCCCCTTATCTCTCCTAAACCCATCACTCAACCTGACAGGTCCCCTTATCTCTCCTAAACCCATCACTCAGCCTGACAGGTCCCCTTATCTCTTCTAAACCCATCACTCAGCCTGACAGGTCCCCTTATCTCTTCTAAACCCATCACTCAGGGTGACAGGTCCCCTTATCTCTTCTAAACCCATCACTCAGCGTGACAGGTCCCGTTATCTCTTCTAAACCCATCACTCAGCGTGACAGGTCCCCTTATCTCTTCTAAACCCATCACTCAGCCTGACAGGTCCCCTTATCTCTCCTAAACCCATCACTCAGCCTGACAGGTCCCCTTATCTCTTCTAAACCCATCACTCAGCCTGACAGGTCCCCTTATCTCTTCTAAACCCATCACTCATCCTGACAGGTCCCCTTATCTCTTCTAAACCCATCACTCAGCGTGACAGGTCCCCTTATCTCTTCTAAACCCATCACTCAGCGTGACAGGTCCCCTTATCTCTTCTAAACCCATCACTCAACATGACAGGTCCCCTTATCTCTTCTAAACCCATCACTCAGCCTGACAGGTCCCTTTATCTCTCCTAAACCCATCACTCAGCCTGACAGGTCCCTTTATCTCTTCTAAACCCATCACTCAGCCTGACAGGTCCCTTTATCTCTCCTAAACCCATCACTCAGCCTGACAGGTCCCTTTATCTCTCCTAAACCCATCACTCAGCCTGACAGGTCCCCTTATCTCTTCTAAACCCATCACTCAGCCTGACAGGTCCCCTTATCTCTCCTAAACCCATCACTCAGCGTGACAGGTCCCCTTATCTCTTCTAAACCCATCACTCAGCGTGACAGGTCCCGTTATCTCTTCTAAACCCATCACTCAGCCTGACAGGTCCCCTTATCTCTTCTAAACCCATCACTCAGCCTGACAGGTCCCCTTATCTCTTCTAAACCCATCACTCAGCCTGACAGGTCCCCTTATCTCTTCTAAACCCATCACTCAGCCTGACAGGTCCCCTTATCTCTTCTAAACCCATCACTCAGCCTGACAGGTCCCCTTATCTCTTCTAAACCCATCACTCAGCCTGACAGGTCCCCTTATCTCTTCTAAACCCATCACTCAGCCTGGCAGGTCCCCTTATCTCTTCTAAACCCATCACTCAGCCTGACAGGTCCCCTTATCTCCTCTAAACCCATCACTCAGCCTGACAGGTCCCTTTATCTCTCCTAAACCCATCAGTCTACCTGACAGGTCCCCTTATCTCTCCTAAACCCATCACTCAGCCTGACAGGTCCCCTTATCTCCTCTAAACCCATCACTCAGCCTGACAGGTCCCTTTATCTCTCCTAAACCCATCAGTCTACCTGACAGGTCCCTTTATCTCTCCTAAACCCATCAGTCTACCTGACAGGTCCCTTTATCTCTCCTAAACCCATCACTCAGCCTGACAGGTCCCTTTATCTCTCCTAAACCCATCAGTCTACCTGACAGGTCCCGTTATCTCTTCTAAAGCCATCACTCAGCCTGACAGGTCCCCTTATCTCTCCTAAACCCATCACTCAGCCTGACAGGTCCCCTTATCTCTTCTAAACCCATCACTCAGCGTCACAGGTCCCCTTATCTCTCCTAAACCCATCACTCAGCCTGACAGGTCCCCTTATCTCTCCTAAACCCATCACTCAACCTGACATGTCCCCTTATCTCTCCTAAACCCATCACTCAGCCTGACAGGTCCCCTTATCTCTTCTAAACCCATCACTCAGCCTGACAGGTCCCCTTATCTCTTCTAAACCCATCACTCAGGGTGACAGGTCCCCTTATCTCTTCTAAACCCATCACTCAGCGTGACAGGTCCCGTTATCTCTTCTAAACCCATCACTCAGCGTGACAGGTCCCCTTATCTCTTCTAAACCCATCACTCAGCCTGACAGGTCCCCTTATCTCTCCTAAACCCATCACTCAGCCTGACAGGTCCCCTTATCTCTTCTAAACCCATCACTCAGCCTGACAGGTCCCCTTATCTCTTCTAAACCCATCACTCATCCTGACAGGTCCCCTTATCTCTTCTAAACCCATCACTCAGCGTGACAGGTCCCCTTATCTCTTCTAAACCCATCACTCAGCGTGACAGGTCCCCTTATCTCTTCTAAACCCATCACTCAGCGTGACAGGTCCCCTTATCTCTTCTAAACCCATCACTCAGCCTGGCAGGTCCCCGTATCTCTTCTAAACCCATCACTCAACCTGACAGGTCCCCTTATCTCTCCTAAACCCATCACTCAGCCTGACAGGTCCCCTTATCTCTTCTAAACCCATCACTCAGCCTGACAGGTCCCCTTATCTCTCCTAAACCCATCACTCAGCCTGACAGGTCCCCTTATCTCTTCTAAACCCATCACTCAGCGTGACAGGTCCCGTTATCTCTTCTAAACCCATCACTCAGCGTGACAGGTCCCGTTATCTCTTCTAAACCCATCACTCAGCGTGACAGGTCCCCTTATCTCTTCTAAACCCATCACTCAGCGTGACAGGTCCCGTTATCTCTTCTAAACCCATCACTCGGCGTGACAGGTCGCCTTATCTCTCCTAAACCCATCACTCAGCCTGACAGGTCCCCTTATCTCTCCTAAAGCCATCACTCAGCCTGACAGGTCCCCTTATCTCTCCTAAAGCCATCACTCAGCATGACAGGTCCCCTTATCTCTTCTAAACCCATCAGTCTGTGTGACAGGTCCCTTTATCTCTCCTAAACCCATCACTCAGCCTGACAGGTCCCCTTATCTCTCCTAAAGCCATCACTCAGCCTGACAGGTCCCCTTATCTCTCCTAAAGCCATCACTCAGCCTGACAGGTCCCCTTATCTCTCCTAAAGCCATCACTCAGCCTGACAGGTCCCCTTATCTCTCCTAAAGCCATCACTCAGCCTGACAGGTCCCCTTATCTCTCCTAAAGCCATCACTCAGCCTGACAGGTCCCCTTATCTCTCCTAAAGCCATCACTCAGCCTGACAGGTCCCTTTATCTCTCCTAAACCCATCACTCAGCCTGACAGGTCCCCTTATCTCTTCTAAACCCATCACTCAGCCTGACAGGTCCCCTTATCTCTTCTAAACCCATCACTCAGCCTGACAGGTCCCCTTATCTCTTCTAAACCCATCACTCAACCTGACAGGTCCCCTTATCTCTTCTAAAACCATCACTCAGCCTGACAGGTCCCCTTATCTCTCATCACTCAGCCTGACAGGTCCCCTTATCTCTCATCACTCAGCCTGACAGGTCCCCTTATCTCTTCTAAAGCCATCACTCAGCCTGACAGGTCCCCTTATCTCTTCTAAACCCATCACTCAGCCTGACAGGTCCCCTTATCTCTTCTAAACCCATCACTCATCCTGACAGGTCCCCTTATCTCTCCTAAACCCATCACTCATCCTGACAGGTCCCCTTATCTCTTCTAAACCCATCACTCAGCCTGACAGGTCCCCTTATCTCTTCTAAACCCATCACTCAGCGTGACAGGTCCCCTTATCTCTTCTAAACCCATCACTCAACATGACAGGTCCCCTTATCTCTTCTAAACCCATCACTCAGCCTGACAGGTCCCTTTATCTCTCCTAAACCCATCACTCAGCCTGACAGGTCCCTTTATCTCTTCTAAACCCATCACTCAGCCTGACAGGTCCCTTTATCTCTCCTAAACCCATCACTCAGCCTGACAGGTCCCCTTATCTCTCCTAAACCCATCACTCAGCCTGACAGGTCCCCTTATCTCTTCTAAACCCATCACTCATCGTGACAGGTCCCCTTATCTCTTCTAAACCCATCACTCAGCCTGACAGGTCCCCTTATCTCTTCTAAACCCATCACTCATCGTGACAGGTCCCCTTATCTCTTCTAAACCCATCACTCAGCCTGACAGGTCCCCTTATCTCTTCTAAACCCATCACTCAGCGTGACAGGTCCCGTTATCTCTTCTAAAGCCATCACTCAGCCTGACAGGTCCCCTTATCTCTCCTAAACCCATCACTCAGCCTGACAGGTCCCCTTATCTCTTCTAAACCCATCACTCAGCGTGACAGGTCCCCTTATCTCTTCTAAACCCATCACTCAACATGACAGGTCCCCTTATCTCTTCTAAACCCGTCACTCAGCCTGACAGGTCCCTTTATCTCTCCTAAACCCATCACTCAGCCTGACAGGTCCCTTTATCTCTTCTAAACCCATCACTCAGCCTGACAGGTCCCTTTATCTCTCCTAAACCCATCACTCAGCCTGACAGGTCCCCTTATCTCTCCTAAACCCATCACTCAGCCTGACAGGTCCCCTTATCTCTTCTAAACCCATCACTCATCGTGACAGGTCCCCTTATCTCTTCTAAACCCATCACTCAGCCTGACAGGTCCCCTTATCTCTTCTAAACCCATCACTCATCGTGACAGGTCCCCTTATCTCTTCTAAACCCATCACTCAGCCTGACAGGTCCCCTTATCTCTTCTAAACCCATCACTCAGCGTGACAGGTCCCGTTATCTCTTCTAAAGCCATCACTCAGCCTGACAGGTCCCCTTATCTCTCCTAAACCCATCACTCAGCCTGACAGGTCCCCTTATCTCTTCTAAACCCATCACTCAGCGTGACAGGTCCCCTTATCTCTCCTAAACCCATCACTCAGCCTGACAGGTCCCCTTATCTCTCCTAAACCCATCACTCAACCTGACAGGTCCCCTTATCTCTCCTAAACCCATCACTCAGCCTGACAGGTCCCCTTATCTCTTCTAAACCCATCACTCAGCCTGACAGGTCCCCTTATCTCTTCTAAACCCATCACTCAGGGTGACAGGTCCCCTTATCTCTTCTAAACCCATCACTCATCGTGACAGGTCCCCTTATCTCTTCTAAACCCATCACTCAGCGTGACAGGTCCCCTTATCTCTTCTAAACCCATCACTCAGCGTGACAGGTCCCGTTATCTCTTCTAAACCCATCACTCAGCCTGACAGGTCCCCTTATCTCTTCTAAACCCATCACTCAGCCTGACAGGTCCCCTTATCTCTTCTAAACCCATCACTCAGCCTGACAGGTCCCCTTATCTCTTCTAAACCCATCACTCAGCCTGACAGGTCCCCTTATCTCTTCTAAACCCATCACTCAGCCTGACAGGTCCCCTTATCTCTTCTAAACCCATCACTCAGCCTGACAGGTCCCCTTATCTCTTCTAAACCCATCACTCAGCCTGGCAGGTCCCCTTATCTCTTCTAAACCCATCACTCAGCCTGACAGGTCCCCTTATCTCCTCTAAACCCATCACTCAGCCTGACAGGTCCCTTTATCTCTCCTAAACCCATCAGTCTACCTGACAGGTCCCCTTATCTCTCCTAAACCCATCACTCAGCCTGACAGGTCCCCTTATCTCCTCTAAACCCAACACTCAGCCTGACAGGTCCCTTTATCTCTCCTAAACCCATCAGTCTACCTGACAGGTCCCTTTATCTCTCCTAAACCCATCAGTCTACCTGACAGGTCCCTTTATCTCTCCTAAACCCATCACTCAGCCTGACAGGTCCCTTTATCTCTCCTAAACCCATCAGTCTACCTGACAGGTCCCGTTATCTCTTCTAAAGCCATCACTCAGCCTGACAGGTCCCCTTATCTCTCCTAAACCCATCACTCAGCCTGACAGGTCCCCTTATCTCTTCTAAACCCATCACTCAGCGTCACAGGTCCCCTTATCTCTCCTAAACCCATCACTCAGCCTGACAGGTCCCCTTATCTCTCCTAAACCCATCACTCAACCTGACAGGTCCCCTTATCTCTCCTAAACCCATCACTCAGCCTGACAGGTCCCCTTATCTCTTCTAAACCCATCACTCAGCCTGACAGGTCCCCTTATCTCTTCTAAACCCATCACTCAGGGTGACAGGTCCCCTTATCTCTTCTAAACCCATCACTCAGCGTGACAGGTCCCGTTATCTCTTCTAAACCCATCACTCAGCGTGACAGGTCCCCTTATCTCTTCTAAACCCATCACTCAGCCTGACAGGTCCCCTTATCTCTCCTAAACCCATCACTCAGCCTGACAGGTCCCCTTATCTCTTCTAAACCCATCACTCAGCCTGACAGGTCCCCTTATCTCTTCTAAACCCATCACTCATCCTGACAGGTCCCCTTATCTCTTCTAAACCCATCACTCAGCGTGACAGGTCCCCTTATCTCTTCTAAACCCATCACTCAGCGTGACAGGTCCCCTTATCTCTTCTAAACCCATCACTCAGCGTGACAGGTCCCCTTATCTCTTCTAAACCCATCACTCAGCCTGGCAGGTCCCCTTATCTCTTCTAAACCCATCACTCAACCTGACAGGTCCCCTTATCTCTCCTAAACCCATCACTCAGCCTGACAGGTCCCCTTATCTCTTCTAAACCCATCACTCAGCCTGACAGGTCCCCTTATCTCTCCTAAACCCATCACTCAGCCTGACAGGTCCCCTTATCTCTTCTAAACCCATCACTCAGCGTGACAGGTCCCGTTATCTCTTCTAAACCCATCACTCAGCGTGACAGGTCCCCTTATCTCTTCTAAACCCATCACTCAGCGTGACAGGTCCCGTTATCTCTTCTAAACCCATCACTCGGCGTGACAGGTCCCCTTATCTCTCCTAAACCCATCACTCAGCCTGACAGGTCCCCTTATCTCTCCTAAAGCCATCACTCAGCCTGACAGGTCCCCTTATCTCTCCTAAAGCCATCACTCAGCATGACAGGTCCCCTTATCTCTTCTAAACCCATCAGTCTGTGTGACAGGTCCCTTTATCTCTCCTAAACCCATCACTCAGCCTGACAGGTCCCCTTATCTCTCCTAAAGCCATCACTCAGCCTGACAGGTCCCCTTATCTCTCCTAAAGCCATCACTCAGCCTGACAGGTCCCCTTATCTCTCCTAAAGCCATCACTCAGCCTGACAGGTCCCCTTATCTCTCCTAAAGCCATCACTCAGCCTGACAGGTCCCCTTATCTCTCCTAAAGCCATCACTCAGCCTGACAGGTCCCCTTATCTCTCCTAAAGCCATCACTCAGCCTGACAGGTCCCTTTATCTCTCCTAAACCCATCACTCAGCCTGACAGGTCCCCTTATCTCTTCTAAACCCATCACTCAGCCTGACAGGTCCCCTTATCTCTTCTAAACCCATCACTCAGCCTGACAGGTCCCCTTATCTCTTCTAAACCCATCACTCAACCTGACAGGTCCCCTTATCTCTTCTAAAACCATCACTCAGCCTGACAGGTCCCCTTATCTCTCATCACTCAGCCTGACAGGTCCCCTTATCTCTCATCACTCAGCCTGACAGGTCCCCTTATCTCTTCTAAAGCCATCACTCAGCCTGACAGGTCCCCTTATCTCTTCTAAACCCATCACTCAGCCTGACAGGTCCCCTTATCTCTTCTAAACCCATCACTCATCCTGACAGGTCCCCTTATCTCTCCTAAACCCATCACTCATCCTGACAGGTCCCCTTATCTCTTCTAAACCCATCACTCAGCCTGACAGGTCCCCTTATCTCTTCTAAACCCATCACTCAGCGTGACAGGTCCCCTTATCTCTTCTAAACCCATCACTCAACATGACAGGTCCCCTTATCTCTTCTAAACCCATCACTCAGCCTGACAGGTCCCTTTATCTCTCCTAAACCCATCACTCAGCCTGACAGGTCCCTTTATCTCTCCTAAACCCATCACTCAGCCTGACAGGTCCCCTTATCTCTCCTAAACCCATCACTCAGCCTGACAGGTCCCCTTATCTCTTCTAAACCCATCACTCATCGTGACAGGTCCCCTTATCTCTTCTAAACCCATCACTCAGCCTGACAGGTCCCCTTATCTCTTCTAAACCCATCACTCATCGTGACAGGTCCCCTTATCTCTTCTAAACCCATCACTCAGCCTGACAGGTCCCCTTATCTCTTCTAAACCCATCACTCAGCGTGACAGGTCCCGTTATCTCTTCTAAAGCCATCACTCAGCCTGACAGGTCCCCTTATCTCTCCTAAACCCATCACTCAGCCTGACAGGTCCCCTTATCTCTTCTAAACCCATCACTCAGCGTCACAGGTCCCCTTATCTCTCCTAAACCCATCACTCAGCCTGACAGGTCCCCTTATCTCTCCTAAACCCATCACTCAACCTGACAGGTCCCCTTATCTCTCCTAAACCCATCACTCAGCCTGACAGGTCCCCTTATCTCTTCTAAACCCATCACTCAGCCTGACAGGTCCCCTTATCTCTTCTAAACCCATCACTCAGGGTGACAGGTCCCCTTATCTCTTCTAAACCCATCACTCAGCGTGACAGGTCCCGTTATCTCTTCTAAACCCATCACTCAGCGTGACAGGTCCCCTTATCTCTTCTAAACCCATCACTCAGCCTGACAGGTCCCATTATCTCTCCTAAACCCATCACTCAGCCTGACAGGTCCCCTTATCTCTTCTAAACCCATCACTCAGCCTGACAGGTCCCCTTATCTCTTCTAAACCCATCACTCATCCTGACAGGTCCCCTTATCTCTTCTAAACCCATCACTCAGCGTGACAGGTCCCCTTATCTCTTCTAAACCCATCACTCAGCGTGACAGGTCCCCTTATCTCTTCTAAACCCATCACTCAGCGTGACAGGTCCCCTTATCTCTTCTAAACCCATCACTCAGCGTGACAGGTCCCCTTATCTCTTCTAAACCCATCACTCAACATGACAGGTCCCCTTATCTCTTCTAAACCCATCACTCAGCCTGACAGGTCCCTTTATCTCTCCTAAACCCATCACTCAGCCTGACAGGTCCCTTTATCTCTTCTAAACCCATCACTCAGCCTGACAGGTCCCTTTATCTCTCCTAAACCCATCACTCAGCCTGACAGGTCCCTTTATCTCTCCTAAACCCATCACTCAGCCTGACAGGTCCCCTTATCTCTTCTAAACCCATCACTCAGCCTGACAGGTCCCCTTATCTCTCCTAAACCCATCACTCAGCGTGACAGGTCCCCTTATCTCTTCTAAACCCATCACTCAGCGTGACAGGTCCCGTTATCTCTTCTAAACCCATCACTCAGCCTGACAGGTCCCCTTATCTCTTCTAAACCCATCACTCAGCCTGACAGGTCCCCTTATCTCTTCTAAACCCTTCACTCAGCCTGACAGGTCCCCTTATCTCTTCTAAACCCATCACTCAGCCTGACAGGTCCCCTTATCTCTTCTAAACCCATCACTCAGCCTGACAGGTCCCCTTATCTCTTCTAAACCCATCACTCAGCCTGACAGGTCCCCTTATCTCTTCTAAACCCATCACTCAGCCTGGCAGGTCCCCTTATCTCTTCTAAACCCATCACTCAGCCTGACAGGTCCCCTTATCTCCTCTAAACCCATCACTCAGCCTGACAGGTCCCTTTATCTCTCCTAAACCCATCAGTCTACCTGACAGGTCCCCTTATCTCTCCTAAACCCATCACTCAGCCTGACAGGTCCCCTTATCTCCTCTAAACCCATCACTCAGCCTGACAGGTCCCTTTATCTCTCCTAAACCCATCAGTCTACCTGACAGGTCCCTTTATCTCTCCTAAACCCATCAGTCTACCTGACAGGTCCCTTTATCTCTCCTAAACCCATCACTCAGCCTGACAGGTCCCCTTATCTCTCCTAAACCCATCACTCAGCCTGACAGGTCCCTTTATCTCTCCTAAACCCATCAGTCTACCTGACAGGTCCCCTTATCTCTCCTAAACCCATCAGTCTACCTGACAGGTCCCGTTATCTCTTCTAAAGCCATCACTCAGCCTGACAGGTCCCCTTATCTCTCCTAAACCCATCACTCAGCCTGACAGGTCCCCTTATCTCTTCTAAACCCATCACTCAGCGTCACAGGTCCCCTTATCTCTCCTAAACCCATCACTCAGCCTGACAGGTCCCCTTATCTCTCCTAAACCCATCACTCAACCTGACAGGTCCCCTTATCTCTCCTAAACCCATCACTCAGCCTGACAGGTCCCCTTATCTCTTCTAAACCCATCACTCAGCCTGACAGGTCCCCTTATCTCTTCTAAACCCATCACTCAGGGTGACAGGTCCCCTTATCTCTTCTAAACCCATCACTCAGCGTGACAGGTCCCGTTATCTCTTCTAAACCCATCACTCAGCGTGACAGGTCCCCTTATCTCTTCTAAACCCATCACTCAGCCTGACAGGTCCCCTTATCTCTCCTAAACCCATCACTCAGCCTGACAGGTCCCCTTATCTCTTCTAAACCCATCACTCAGCCTGACAGGTCCCCTTATCTCTTCTAAACCCATCACTCATCCTGACAGGTCCCCTTATCTCTTCTAAACCCATCACTCAGCGTGACAGGTCCCCTTATCTCTTCTAAACCCATCACTCAGCGTGACTGGTCCCCTTATCTCTTCTAAACCCATCACTCAGCGTGACAGGTCCCCTTATCTCTTCTAAACCCATCACTCAGCCTGGCAGGTCCCCTTATCTCTTCTAAACCCATCACTCAACCTGACAGGTCCCCTTATCTCTCCTAAACCCATCACTCAGCCTGACAGGTCCCCTTATCTCTTCTAAACCCATCACTCAGCCTGACAGGTCCCCTTATCTCTCCTAAACCCATCACTCAGCCTGACAGGTCCCCTTATCTCTTCTAAACCCATCACTCAGCGTGACAGGTCCCGTTATCTCTTCTAAACCCATCACTCAGCGTGACAGGTCCCGTTATCTCTTCTAAACCCATCACTCAGCGTGACAGGTCCCCTTATCTCTTCTAAACCCATCACTCAGCGTGACAGGTCCCGTTATCTCTTCTAAACCCATCACTCGGCGTGACAGGTCCCCTTATCTCTCCTAAACCCATCACTCAGCCTGACAGGTCCCCTTATCTCTCCTAAAGCCATCACTCAGCCTGACAGGTCCCCTTATCTCTCCTAAAGCCATCACTCAGCATGACAGGTCCCCTTATCTCTTCTAAACCCATCAGTCTGTGTGACAGGTCCCTTTATCTCTCCTAAACCCATCACTCAGCCTGACAGGTCCCCTTATCTCTCCTAAAGCCATCACTCAGCCTGACAGGTCCCCTTATCTCTCCTAAAGCCATCACTCAGCCTGACAGGTCCCCTTATCTCTCCTAAAGCCATCACTCAGCCTGACAGGTCCCCTTATCTCTCCTAAAGCCATCACTCAGCCTGACAGGTCCCCTTATCTCTCCTAAAGCCATCACTCAGCCTGACAGGTCCCCTTATCTCTCCTAAAGCCATCACTCAGCCTGACAGGTCCCTTTATCTCTCCTAAACCCATCACTCAGCCTGACAGGTCCCCTTATCTCTTCTAAACCCATCACTCAGCCTGACAGGTCCCCTTATCTCTTCTAAACCCATCACTCAGCCTGACAGGTCCCCTTATCTCTTCTAAACCCATCACTCAACCTGACAGGTCCCCTTATCTCTTCTAAAACCATCACTCAGCCTGACAGGTCCCCTTATCTCTCATCACTCAGCCTGACAGGTCCCCTTATCTCTCATCACTCAGCCTGACAGGTCCCCTTATCTCTTCTAAAGCCATCACTCAGCCTGACAGGTCCCCTTATCTCTTCTAAACCCATCACTCAGCCTGACAGGTCCCCTTATCTCTTCTAAACCCATCACTCATCCTGACAGGTCCCCTTATCTCTCCTAAACCCATCACTCATCCTGACAGGTCCCCTTATCTCTTCTAAACCCATCACTCAGCCTGACAGGTCCCCTTATCTCTTCTAAACCCATCACTCAGCGTGACAGGTCCCCTTATCTCTTCTAAACCCATCACTCAACATGACAGGTCCCCTTATCTCTTCTAAACCCATCACTCAGCCTGACAGGTCCCTTTATCTCTCCTAAACCCATCACTCAGCCTGACAGGTCCCTTTATCTCTTCTAAACCCATCACTCAGCCTGACAGGTCCCTTTATCTCTCCTAAACCCATCACTCAGCCTGACAGGTCCCCTTATCTCTCCTAAACCCATCACTCAGCCTGACAGGTCCCCTTATCTCTTCTAAACCCATCACTCATCGTGACAGGTCCCCTTATCTCTTCTAAACCCATCACTCAGCCTGACAGGTCCCCTTATCTCTTCTAAACCCATCACTCATCGTGACAGGTCCCCTTATCTCTTCTAAACCCATCACTCAGCCTGACAGGTCCCCTTATCTCTTCTAAACCCATCACTCAGCGTGACAGGTCCCGTTATCTCTTCTAAAGCCATCACTCAGCCTGACAGGTCCCCTTATCTCTCCTAAACCCATCACTCAGCCTGACAGGTCCCCTTATCTCTTCTAAACCCATCACTCAGCGTCACAGGTCCCCTTATCTCTCCTAAACCCATCACTCAGCCTGACAGGTCCCCTTATCTCTCCTAAACCCATCACTCAACCTGACAGGTCCCCTTATCTCTCCTAAACCCATCACTCAGCCTGACAGGTCCCCTTATCTCTTCTAAACCCATCACTCAGCCTGACAGGTCCCCTTATCTTTTCTAAACCCATCACTCAGGGTGACAGGTCCCCTTATCTCTTCTAAACCCATCACTCAGCGTGACAGGTCCCGTTATCTCTTCTAAACCCATCACTCAGCGTGACAGGTCCCCTTATCTCTTCTAAACCCATCACTCAGCCTGACAGGTCCCCTTATCTCTCCTAAACCCATCACTCAGCCTGACAGGTCCCCTTATCTCTTCTAAACCCATCACTCAGCCTGACAGGTCCCCTTATCTCTTCTAAACCCATCACTCATCCTGACAGGTCCCCTTATCTCTTCTAAACCCATCACTCAGCGTGACAGGTCCCCTTATCTCTTCTAAACCCATCACTCAGCGTGACAGGTCCCCTTATCTCTTCTAAACCCATCACTCAGCGTGACAGGTCCCCTTATCTCTTCTAAACCCATCACTCAGCGTGACAGGTCCCCTTATCTCTTCTAAACCCATCACTCAACATGACAGGTCCCCTTATCTCTTCTAAACCCATCACTCAGCCTGACAGGTCCCTTTATCTCTCCTAAACCCATCACTCAGCCTGACAGGTCCCTTATCTCTTCTAAACCCATCACTCAGCCTGACAGGTCCCCTTATCTCTTCTAAACCCATCACTCAGCCTGGCAGGTCCCCTTATCTCTTCTAAACCCATCACTCAGCCTGACAGGTCCCCTTATCTCCTCTAAACCCATCACTCAGCCTGACAGGTCCCTTTATCTCTCCTAAACCCATCAGTCTACCTGACAGGTCCCCTTATCTCTCCTAAACCCATCACTCAGCCTGACAGGTCCCCTTATCTCCTCTAAACCCATCACTCAGCCTGACAGGTCCCTTTATCTCTCCTAAACCCATCAGTCTACCTGACAGGTCCCTTTATCTCTCCTAAACCCATCAGTCTACCTGACAGGTCCCTTTATCTCTCCTAAACCCATCAGTCTACCTGACAGGTCCCCTTATCTCTCCTAAACCCATCACTCAGCCTGACAGGTCCCCTTATCTCTCCTAAACCCATCAGTCTACCTGACAGGTCCCTTTATCTCTCCTAAACCCATCAGTCTACCTGACAGGTCCCCTTATCTCTCCTAAACCCATCACTCAGCCTGACAGGTCCCCTTATCTCTCCTAAACCCATCAGTCTACCTGACAGGTCCCCTTATCTCTCCTAAACCCATCAGTCTACCTGACAGGTCCCTTTATCTCTCCTAAACCCATCAGTCTACCTGACTGGTCCCTTTATCTCTCCTAAACCCATCACTCAGCCTGACAGGTCCCTTTATCTCTCCTAAACCCATCAGTCTACGTGACAGGTCCCTTTATCTCTCCTAAAGCCAGTGTGTACTCCGGTCACACCAGACCATTTACCTTGCAGTAGGTTGCGTTCCTTTTCCAGTTGCACGGTTCACCTCAAATGCACACGGCAACATGTTTTGATTAAGTTTTTTTTTTAATCAGCGATTTCACGTGCGTGCGTGCGTGCGTGTGTGTGTGTGTAAACTGTTACAACATAATGGGCTTTATGTTCCATGTATTGTTAGAGGGTCTTAAAGAGACACTGAACAGAATTCTAACATAAAGGTTCAATGTGGCTGTTGTTCAACAGCGTTGGTTGTGTGTGTTGTACCTAAACACATACTTCACCTGGGGAATAAAAATACAATTCTCATCACAGAAACAGGACAGTAAAGGCTTCGATCAGTTTCTGTTCGAGACAGGAAGTTACAGACAGGAAGTAATCAAACGGTCTCATTGGCTTCTTCTCACCTGCTGTGGGGAACCAATCAGAGAACCTGTTCTCTGGCCCCCGGGGAATATCAGCAGTAGTCAATCAGAGACGTATTCTTCAGTTTGGAATCATAATGGCAGTCGATCAGCTTGATTGTTCCTGAAGCGTTCCGTCTCCCTGTGGGTTTCCTGGTGTCACATCTGAGCTGATTGGCCCTGAATCGTCAAATCAACAGGTGGCCGGACAGGTGCTAGAAATATGGTGACAACTCCTGGCCTATCAGAGGGAAAGATAGAGGTACTGACTGATATTACTTAAACCTATCTACTCACAGAGGTCATGGTGGAAAACCCACAGTGTCAGAATCTAGTATAACAACATCTAGGTGTAGTAGTCAGGGTCTAGTATAATAACATCTAGGTGTATTAGTCAGGGTCTAGTATAATAACATCTAGGTGTAGTAGTCAGGGTCTAGTATAACAACATCTAGGTGTAGTAGTCAGGGTCTAGTATAATAACATCTAGGTGTAGTAATCAGGGTCTAGTATAACAACATCTAGGTGTAGTAGTCAGGGTCTAGTATAATAACATCTAGGTGTAGTAGTCAGGGTCTAGTATAACAACATCTAGGTGTAGTAGTCAGGGTCTAGTATAATAACGTCTAGGTGTAGTAATCAGGGTCTAGTATTATAACATCTAGGTGTAGTTTTTAGGGTCTAGTATAATAACATCTAGGTGTAGTAGTCAGGGTCTAGTATAATAACATCTAGGTGTAGTTTGAAGTCAGGGTCTAGTATAATAACATATAGGTGTTGTAGTCAGGGTTTAGTATAATAATATCTAGGTGTAGGTTGAAGTCAGGGTCTAGTATAATAACATCTAAGTCTAGTTTGAAGTCAGGGTCTAGTATAATAACATCTAGGTCTAGTTTGAATATTTATTCTCTAGTTCTACTGTGTCTGTGCTCCCTGCCTGCACTCAACACACACACGCGCACACACACACACACACACACACACACACACACACACACACACACACACACACACACACACACACACACACACACACACACACACACACACACACAAGGTGAATCTGGCATTCTGTCAGAACAGGTGTCTGCAGCACCTGCCGTCTGTCAGTCTTGAATATTCTCTCTGATTCCGGAATACGTTAGAGTTCGACCTGAAACACCTCCACAGCTGCTGGGGGTCGGCAGGAGGGAGAGAGGGAGAGGACGAGGGACAGAGAGACGGAGGGAGAGAGGGAGAGGATGAGGGACAGAGAGACGGAAGGAGAGAGGGAGAGGACGAGGGACAGAGAGACGGAGGGAGAGAGGGAGAGGATGAGGGACAGAGAGACGGAGGGAGAGAGGGAGAGGACGAGGGACAGAGAGACGGAAGGAGAGAGGGAGAGGACGAGGGACAGAGAGACGGAAGGAGAGAGGGAGAGGACGAGGGACAGAGAGACGGAGGGAGAGAGGGAGAGGACGAGCGACAGAGAGACGGAGGGAGAGAGGGAGAGGACGAGGGACAGAGAGATGGAGGGAGAGAGGGAGAGGATGAGGGACAGAGAGACGGAAGGAGAGAGGGAGAGGATGAGGGACAGAGAGATGGAGGGAGAGAGGGAGAGGATGAGGGACAGAGAGATGGAGGGAGAGAGGGAGAGGACGAGGGACAGAGAGACGGAAGGAGAGAGGGAGAGGATGAGGGACAGAGAGACGGAGGGAGAGAGGGAGAGGATGAGGGACAGAGAGACGGAGGGAGTGAGGGAGAGGATGAGGGACAGAGAGACGGAGGGAGAGAGGGAGAGGATGAGGGACAGAGAGACGGAGGGAGAGAGGGAGAGGACGAGGGACAGAGAGACGGAGGGAGAGAGGGAGAGGATGAGGGACAGAGAGACGGAAGGAGAGAGGGAGAGGACGAGGGACAGAGAGACGGAGGGAGAGAGGGAGAGGATGAGGGACGGAGAGACGGAGGGAGAGAGGACGAGGGACAGAGAGACGGAAGGAGAGAGGGAGAGGACAAGGGACAGAGAGACGGAAGGAGAGAGGGAGAGGACGAGGGACAGAGAGACGGAGGGAGAGAGGGAGAGAGGGAGGGACAGAGAGACGGAGGGAGATAGGGAGAGGACGAGGGACAGAGAGACGGGTGGAGAGAGGGAGAGGATGAGGGACAGAGAGACGGAAGGAGAGAGGGAGAGGATGAGGGACAGAGAGATGGAGGGAGAGAGGGAGAGGACGAGGGACAGAGAGACAGAAGGAGAGAGGGAGAGGATGAGGGACAGAGAGATGGAGGGAGAGAGGGAGAGGATGAGGGACAGAGAGACGGAGGGAGAGAGGGAGAGGATGAGGGACAGAGAGACGGAGGGAGAGAGGGAGAGGACGAGGGACAGAGAGACGGAAGGAGAAAGGGAGAGGATGACGGACAGAGAGACGGAGGGAGAGAGGGAGAGGACGAGGGACGGAGAGACGGAAGGAGAGAGGTAAAGAGAGAGTGAAATAGGGAGAGAGGGGGAGAACGCATATGTATATTGAAGAGAAAGTATGGAGGTGTTTTGGTGAACTTTGCTCACACGGGAGTAACCTTGTCTGAGACTTGAACATTCATGTTAGCTCACAGTGCTGAAGTCTAGGATACAGCTCATTGAGCTAACACTGTTTTAGGCTTTAGCTTATCGAGCTAACACAGTCTTATTGAGCTAACACAGTTTTAGGGAGCTAACACAGTCTTAGGCTTTAGCTTATTGAGCTAACACAGTCTTATTGAGCTAACACAGTTTTAGGCTTTAGCTTATTGAGCTAACACAGACTTAGGCTATAACTCATTGAGCTAACATCGTCTTAGGCTTTATCTTATTGAGCTAACACAGTCTTATTGAGCTAACACAGTCTTAGGGAGCTAACACAGTCTTAGGCTATAACTCATTGAGCTAACATCGTCTTAGGCTATAACTCATAGAGTTAACACAGTCTTAGGCTTTATCTTATTGAGCTAACACAGTCTTAGGCTATAACTCACAGAGCTAACACAGTCTTAGGCTATAACTCATTGAGCTAACATCGTCTTAGGCATTATCTTATTGAGCTAACACAGTCTTAGGCTATAACTCATTGAGCTAACATCGTCTTAGGCTATAACTCATTGAGCTAACACAGTCTTAGGCTTTATCTTATTGAGCTAACAAAGTCTTATTGAGCTAACACAGTCTTATTGAGCTAACACAGTCTTAGGCTATAACTCATTGAGCTAACACCGTCTTAGGCTTTATCTTATTGAGCTAACACAGTCTTAGGCTTTAGCTTATTGAGCTAACATCATCTTAGGCTTTATCTTATTGAGCTAACACAGTCTTAGGCTTTATCTTATTGAGCTAACATCGTCTTAGGCTTTATCTTATTGAGCTAACACAGTCTTAGGCTTTAGCGTATTGAGCCAACACAGTCTTAGGCTTTAGCGTATTGAGCTAACACAGTCTTAGGCTTTAGCGTATTGAGCTAACACAGTCTTAGTCTATAGCTTATTGAGCTAACACAGTCTTAGTCTATAGCTTATTGAGCTAACACAGTCTTAGTCTATAGCTTATTGAGCTAACACAGTCTTAGTCTATAGCTTATTGAGCTAACACAGTCTTAGGCTTTAGCGTATTGAGCTAACACAGTCTTAGTCTATAGTTTATTGAGCTAACACAGTCTTAGTCTATAGCTTATTGAGCTAACACAGTCTTAGTCTATAGCTTATTGAGCTAACACAGTCTTAGGCTTTAGCGTATTGAGCTAACACAGTCTTAGGCTTTAGCGTATTGAGCTAACACAGTCTTAGGCTTTAGCGTATTGAGCCAACACAGTCTTAGGTTTTAGCGTATTGAGCTAACACAGTCTTAGGCTTTAGCGTATTGAGCTAACACAGTCTTAGGCTTTAGCGTATTGAGCTAACACAGTCTTAGGGTTCTATTTGAACCTATCACAATGGTAAATCTGGCGGTGGATCGGGGCTATTTCTCACAACCAGAATCATGGGTGCGGTAGCCGGTGGTGTTGCGAAAGAGGCGGGTTTTAACGAGGCTCCTCACTGGCCAATCAGAACGTGTTTCATTTCTAAATATGGGGTTGCTTCTAGTCGCGCATTTACGGTATTTTATATGTATTGTCATCGACTACCAATGGGAATGTTAGCCCGTTGTAGCCTAGTTTGTAAAATAGCCTGCCCAATATTTGCTAAATACATGTTTGCAGTACACATTGCTCAACATGAAAATAGAACGTGAATGGCCATTCAAACTGACATAGGGACTAGGTTTATTGATAGAGGGGTTAGACTTACTGAAATAGAGATTAGATTTACTGATGTATAGACTAGATTTACTGATATATAGACTAGGTTAACTGATATAGGGGTTTACTGATATAGGGGCTAGGATTACTGAAATAGGGACTAGGTTTATTGATATAGGGGCTAGGATTACTGATATAGGGGCTAGGATTACTGATATAGGGGCTAGGATTACTGATATAGGGGCTAGGATTACTGATATAGGGGTTTACTGATATAGGGGCTAGGATTACTGATATAGGGGCTAGGATTACTGATATAGGCACTAAGATTACTGATATAGGGGTTTACTGATATAGGGACTAGGATTACTAATATAGGGACTAGGATTACTGATATAGGGGCTAGGATTACTGATATAGGGGCTAAGATTACTGATATAGGGGTTTACTGATATAGGGACTAGGATTACTGATATGGGTGTTTACTGATTTAGGGGCTAGGATTACTGATATACTGATACAGGGGCTAGGATTACTGATATAGTGGCTAGGATTACTGATATATGGGCTAGGATTACTGATATAGGGGCTAGGATTACTGATATAGGGGCTAGGATTACTGATATAGAGGCTAGGATTACTGATATAGGGGCTAGGATTACTGATATAGAGGCTAGCATTACTAATATACTGATATAGGGGCTAGGATTACTGATATAGGGGCTAGGATTACCGATATAGGGGCTAGGATTACTGATATAGGGGCTAGGATTACTGATATAGGGGCTAGGATTACTGATATAGGGGCTAGGATTACTGATATAGGGGCTAGGATTCATCAGGTCAGCCTTGTCAAAAGTAGTGCACTATATAGGGAATAGGGCTGCAGTATAAAGTAGTGTACTATATAGGGAATAGGGCTGTAGTATAAAGTAGTGCACTATATAGGGAATAGGGCTATAGTATAAAGTAGTGTACTATATAGGGAATAGGGCTGTAGTATAAAGTAGTGCACAATATAGGGAATAGGGCTGTAGTATAAAGTAGTGCACTATATAGGGAATAGGGCTGTAGTATAGAGTAGTGCACTATATAGGGAATAGGGCTGTAGTATAAAGTAGTGTACTATGTAGGGAATAGGGCTGTAGTATAAAGTAGTGCACTATATAGGGCTGTAGTATAAAGTAGTGTACTATATAGCGAATAGGGCTGTAGTATAGAGTAGTGTACTATATAGGGAATAGGGCTGTAGTATAAAGTATTGCACTATATAGGGCTGTAGTATAAAGTAGTGCACTATATAGGGCTGTAGTATAAAGTAGTGCACTATATAGGGCTGTAGTATAAAGTAGTGCACTATATAGGGCTGTAGTATAAAGTAGTGCACTATATAGGGAATAGGGCTGTAGTATAAAGTAGTGCACTATATAGGGAATAGGGCTGTAGTATAAAGTAGTGTACTATATAGGGAATAGGGCTGTAGTATAAAGTAGTGCACTATATAGGGCTGTAGTATAAAGTAGTGCACTATATAGGGAATAGGGCTGTAGTATAAAGTAGTGCACTATATAGGGAATAGGGCTGTAGTATAAAGTAGTGTACTATATAGGGAATAGGGCTGTAGTATAAAGTAGTGCACTATATAGGGAATAGGGCTGTAGTATAAAGTAGTGCACTATATAGGGAATAGGGCTGTAGTATAAAGTAGTGCACTATATAGGGCTGTAGTATAAAGTAGTGCACTATATAGGGCTGTAGTATAAAGTAGTGCACTATATAGGGAATAGGGCTGTAGTATAAAGTAGTGCACTATATAGGGCTGTAGTATAAAGTAGTGCACTATATAGGGAATAGGGCTGTAGTATAAAGTAGTGCACTATATAGGGAATAGGGCTGCAGTATAAAGTAGTGCACTATATAGGGAATAGGGCTGTAGTATAAAGTAGTGCACTATATAGGGCTGTAGTATAAAGTAGTGCACTATATAGGGAATAGGGCTGTAGTATAAAGTAGTGCACTATATAGGGAATAGGGCTGTAGTATAAAGTAGTGCACTATATAGGGCTGTAGTATAAAGTAGTGCACTATATAGGGCTGTAGTATAAAGTAGTGCACTATATAGGGAATAGGGCTGTAGTATAAAGTAGTGCACTATATAGGGCTGTAGTATAAAGTAGTGCACTATATAGGGAATAGGGCTGTAGTATAAAGTAGTGCACTATATAGGGAATAGGGCTGCAGTATAAAGTAGTGCACTATATAGGGAATAGGGCTGTAGTAT
>NW_023493661.1:1260111-1277611 GCF_013265735.2 Oncorhynchus mykiss
CATTGTTTATTTCCCTTTTGTTTATTGTCTGTTTCCCATGCCAATAAAGTCCTTTGAATTGAATTGAGAAATAGAGAGAGAAACAGAGAGAGGGAGAGCGAGACAGAGAGAGAAACAGAGAGAGAGAGAAACAGAGAGAGATAAAAACACAGAGAGAGAGAGAAACAGAGAGAGAAACAGAGAGAGAGAAACAGAGAGAGAGAGAGAGAAAGAAACAGAGAGAGAGAGAGACAGAAACAGAGAGAGAGAGACAGAGAAACATAGAGAGGGAGAGAGAAAGAGAGAGAGAAACAGAGAGAGAAACAGAGAGAGAGAAACAGAGAGAGAGAGAGACAGAGAAACAGAGAGAGAAAAACAGAGAGAGAGACAGAGAAACAGAGAGAGAAAAACAGAGAGAGAAACAGAGAGAGAGATGTGGGCCTTGCATGTTAAGATGTCACGGGGTAAAATAACAGTGTTTCTGCATGTAGTGTTGAAATATTAACACCATAGTAGGTTATTCATCAAATAAAACCAACTGCACTCTAAACTTCAGCACGCTAGTGGGTCTCCCCCTGGGTGCGGTACTCTCTCCAGGCTTCATTAGCTAGTCTCTAGACCCTCCTACCTGTGTGTTCTTCATTAGCTAGTCTCTAGACCCTCCTTCCTGTGTGTTCTTCATTAGCTAGTCTCTAGACCCTCCTACCTGTGTGTTCTTCATATGCTAGTCTCCAGACCCTCCTACCTGTGTGTTCTTCATTAGCTAGTATCTAGACCCTCCTACCTGTGTGTTCTTCATATGCTAGTCTCCAGACCCTCCTGCCTGTGTGTTCTTCATTAGCTAGTCTCTAGACCCTCCTACCTGTGTATTCTTCATATGCTAGTCTCCAGACCCTCCTACCTGTGTGTTCTTCATTAGCTAGTATCTAGACCCTCCTACCTGTGTGTTAGGACTGAGTGTACTTCATTAGCTAGTCTCTAGACCCTCCTACCTGTGTTAGGACTGTGTGTTCTTCATTAGCTAGTCTCTAGACCCTCCTACCTGTGTGTTCTTCATTAGCTAGTCTCTAGACCCTCCTACCTGTGTGTTAGGACTGTGTGTTCTTCATTAGCTAGTCTCTAGACCCTCCTACCTGTGTGTTCTTCATTAGCTAGTCTCTAGACCCTCCTACCTGTGTGTTAGGACTGTGTGTTCTTCATTAGCTAGTCTCTAGACCCTCCTACCTGTGTGTTAGGACTGTGTGTTCTTAATTAGCTAGTCACTAGACTCTCCTACCTGTGTGTTCTTCATTAGCTAGTCTCTAGACCCTCCTACCTGTGTGTTAGGACTGTGTGTTCTTCATTAGCTAGTCTCTAGACCCTCCTACCTGTGTGTTCTTCATTAGCTAGTCTCTAGACCCTCCTACCTGTGTGTTCTTCATTAGCTAGTCTCTAGACCCTCCTACCTGTGTGTTAGGACTGTGTGTTCTTCATTAGCTAGTCTCTAGAACCTCGTACCTGTGTGTTAGGACTGTGAGCTCTTCATTAGCTAGTCTCTAGACCCTCCTACCTGTGTGTTCTTCATTAGCTAGTCTCTAGACCCTCCTACCTGTGTGTTCGTCATTAGCTAGTCTCTAGACCCACCTACCTGTGTGTTAGGACTGTGTGTTCTTCATTAGCTAGTCTCTAGTCATTAGCTAGTCTCCAAAGCCAGGTGCCTGGTTTCATTGAACCAGGATGTTTATTTTCTAATGGTCTCTAATCCCCTCGGTCAGACAGCCACATCAAGGCACATCAAGCCACTCATAAGAATTATACTGAGACTGAAACACTGTGGGTGTGTCTTAAACACGAGGGTAAACACGAGGGTAAACACAAAGGTACTGAGTGTAAGAAACTTTGTGTGTAAATCCTTTAAGTCTCTCCGTCGAGGGCCTCCCGGGTGGCGCAGTGGTTAAGGGCGCCAGCTGTGCCATCAGAGACTCTGGGTAAGTCTCTCCGTCGAGGGCCTCCCGGGTGGCGCAGTGGTTAAGGGCGCCAGCTGTGCCATCAGAGACTCTGGGTAAGTCTCTCCGTCGAGGGCCTCCCGGGTGGCGCAGTGGTTAAGGGCTCCAGCTGTGCCATCAGAGACTCTGGGTAAGTCTCTCCGTCGAGGGCCTCCCGGGTGGCGCAGTGGTTAATGGCGCCAGCTGTGCCATCAGAGACTCTGGGTAAGTCTCTCCGTCGAGGGCCTCCCGGGTGGCGCAGTGGTTAATGGCGCCAGCTGTGCCATCAGAGACTCTGGTTAAGTCTCTCCGTCGAGGGCCTCCCGGGTGGCGCAGTGGTTAAGGGCGCCAGCTGTGCCATCAGAGACTCTGGGTAAGTCTCTCCGTCGAGGGCCTCCCGGGTGGCGCAGTGGTTAAGGGCGCCAGCTGTGCCATCAGAGACTCTGGGTAAGTCTCTCCGTCGAGGGCCTCCCGGGTGGCGCAGTGGTTAAGGGCGCCAGCTGTGCCATCAGAGACTCTGAGTAAGTCTCTCCGTCGTGCTCCTCCCGGGTGGCGCAGTGGTTAAGGGCGCCAGCTGTGCCATCAGAGACTCTGGGTAAGTCTCTCCGTCGAGGGCCTCCCGGGTGGCGCAGTGGTTAAGGGCTCCAGCTGTGCCATCAGAGACTCTGGGTAAGTCTCTCCGTCGAGGGCCTCCCGGGTGGCGCAGTGGTTAATGGCGCCAGCTGTGCCATCAGAGACTCTGGGTAAGTCTCTCCGTCGAGGGCCTCCCGGGTGGCGCAGTGGTTAATGGCGCCAGCTGTGCCATCAGAGACTCTGGTTAAGTCTCTCCGTCGAGGGCCTCCCGGGTGGCGCATTGGTTAAGGGCGCCAGCTGTGCCATCAGAGACTCTGGGTAAGTCTCTCCGTCGAGGGCCTCCCGGGTGGCGCAGTGGTTAAGGGCGCCAGCTGTGCCATCAGAGACTCTGGGTAAGTCTCTCCGTCGAGGGCCTCCCGGGTGGCGCAGTGGTTAAGGGCGCCAGCTGTGCCATCAGAGACTCTGGGTAAGTCTCTCCGTCGAGGGCCTACCGGGTGGCGCCGTGGTTAAGGGCGCCAGCTGTGCCATCAGAGACTCTGGGTAAGTCTCTCCGTCGAGGGCCTCCCGGGTGGCGCAGTGGGTAAGGGCGCCAGCTGTGCCTTCAGAGACTCTGGGTAAGTCTCTCCGTCGAGGGCCTCCCGGGTGGCGCAGTGGTTAAGGGCGCCAGCTGTGCCATCAGAGACTCTGAGTAAGTCTCTCCGTCGTGCTCCTCCACTCCTGAACATCTTCTTAGATCCTCTGAATGAACTGAATAACAGAACCTCTTCTTCTTCTTCTGTAATTTCCTCTCTTTCTCCATCCCTCGCTCTCTGACCTGTTCCTACCTCTGTGTCTCACCCTGTTTCTCTTTCTCCATCCCTCGCTCTCTGACCTGTTCCTACCTCTGTCTCACCCTGTTTCTCTCTACCTCCCTCGCTCTCTGCCCTGTTCCTACCTCTGTGTCTCACCCTGTTTCTCTCTCTCCATCCCTCGCTCTCTGCCCTGTTCCTACCCCTGTTTCTCTCTCTCCATCCCTCGCTCTCTGCCCTGTTCCTACCTCTGTGTCTCACCCTGTTTCTCTTTCTCCATACCGCTCACTCTGTTTCTCTCTACCTCCTTCCCCCCTCTCTCTCTCCCCTCTCCCCTCACTCTCTCTCTTTATCTCTCTTCCCATACCTCTTTCTCTCTCTTCCCATACCTCTCTTTCTCTCTCTTCCTATACCTCTCTTTCTCTCTCTTCCCATATCTCTCTCTCTCTTCCCATACCTCTATTTCTCTCTCTTCCCATACCTCTCTTTCGCTCTCTTCCCATACCTCTCTCTCTCTCTTCCCATACCTCTCTCTCTCTCTTCCCATACCTCTTTCTCTCTTCCCATACCTCTCTCTCTTCCGATACCTCTCTTTATCTCTCTTCCCATACCTCTTTCTGTCTCCCTCTCCATACCTCTCATTCTGTTTCTCTCTACCCCCCCCCCCCCTCACTCTCTCTCTTCCCATACCTCTTTCTCTCTTCCCATACCTCTTTCTCTCTTCCCATACCTCTCTCTCTTCCCATACCTCTCTTTCTCTCTCTTCCCATACCTCTCTTTCTCTCTCTTCCCATACCTCTTTCTCTCTTCCCATACCTATCTTTCTCTCTTCCCATACCTCTTTCTCTCTCTTCCCATACCTCTTTCTCTCTCTTTCCATACCTCTCTTTCTCTCTTCCCATACCTCTTTCTCTCTCTTCCCATACCTCTCTCTCTCTTCCCATACCTCTCTTTCTCTCTCTTCCATACCTCTCTTTCTCTCTCTTCCCATACCTCTCTTTCTCTCTTCCCATACCTCTTTCTCTCGCTTCCCATACCTCTCTTTCTCTCTCCTAATTTAGTTGTCCTCCTCCCTATAGGCTCTCTCATTGTTGTCGGTGATCCTTTTGTCCAGGTGGGAAAGGGCAGTGTGGAGTGCAGTAGAGATGGCATCATCTGTGGATCTGTTGGGGCGGTATGCGAATTGGAGTGGGTCTAGGGTTTCCGGGATGATGGTGTTGATGTGAGCCATGACCAGCCTTTCAAAGCACTTCATGGCTATAGATGTGAGTGTCACGGGGCGGTAGTCATTTAGGCAGGTTACCTTTAGTGTTCTTGGGCACAGGGACTATGTTGGTCTGCTTAAAACATGTTGGTATGACAGACTCAGACAGGGAGAGGTTGAAAATGTCAGTGAAGACACTTGCCAGTTGGTCCACGCATGCTCTGAGTACACATCCTGGTAATCCGTCTGGCCCTGTGGCCTTGTGAATGCTGACCTGCTTCAAGGTCTTACATCACATCGGCTACACTACGGAGAGAATGATCACACAGTTGTCTGGAACAGCTGGTCCTCTCATGCCTGCTTCAGTGTTGGTTGCCTCGAAGCAAGCATAAAAGGCATTTAATCCGTCTGGTAGGCGTCATGGCTGGGTTTCACTTTGTAGTCTGTAACAGATTTCAAGCCCTGCCACATCCAACAAGCGTCAGAGCAGGTGTAGTAGGATTCAATCTTAGTCCTGTATTGACACTTTGCCTGTTCGATGGTTCGTCTGAGGGCGTAGCAGGATTTATTTTTAAGCGAGCAGATTAGTGTCCCGCTCCTTGAAAGCGGCAGCTCTAGCCTTTAGCTCAATGCGGATGTTGCCTGTAATCCATGGCTTCTGGTTGGGAAAAGTACGTACGGTCACTTTGGGGACGACGTCATCGATGCACTTATTGACGAAGCCGATGACTGAGGTGGTGTACTCCTCAATGCCTTCGGGATGAATCCCGGGAACAGATTCCAGTCCGTGCTAGCAAAACAGTCCTGTAGCTTAGCATCCGTGTCATCTGACCACATCCGTATTGAGCGAGTCACTTCCTGCTTTAGTTTAAAAAACAATTGTAGGCAGGAATCAGGAGGATACAATTATGGTCAGATTTGCACAAATGGAGGGTTGAGGGAGAGCTTTGTACGCGTCTCTGTGTGTGGAGTAAAGGTGGTCTAGAGTCGCCCCCCCCCCCCCCCCCCCACCCCCTGGTTGCACGTGACAAGATGGCTGCCCTGCATTAAAGTCCCTGTGTGTGGAGTATTAGGAAAGATGGCTGCCCTGCATTAAAGTCCCTGTGTGTGGAGTATTAGGAAAGATGGCTGCCCTGCATTAAAGTCCCTGTGTGTGGAGTATTAGGAAGATGGCTGCCCTGCATTAAAGTCCCTGTGTGTGGAGTATTAGGAAGATGGCTGCCCTGCATTAAAGTTCCTGTGTGTGGAGTATTAGGAAGATGGCCGCCCTGCATTAAAGTCCCTGTGTGTGGAGTATTAGGAAAGATGGCTGCCCTGCATTAAAGTCCCTGTGTGTGGAGTATTAGGAAAGATGGCTGCCCTGCATTAAAGTCCCTGTGTGTGGAGTATTAGGAAGATGGCTGCCCTGCATTAAAGTCCCTGTGTGTGGAGTATTAGGAAGATGGCCGCCCTGCATTAAAGTCCCTGTGTGTGGAGTATTAGGAAGATGGCTGCCCTGCATTAAAGTCCCTGTGTGTGGAGTATTAGGAAAGATGGCCGCCCTGCATTAAAGTCCCTGTGTGTGGAGTATTAGGAAGATGGCTGCCCTGCATTAAAGTCCCTGTGTGTGGAGTATTAGGAAAGATGGCTGCCCTGCATTAAAGTCCCTGTGTGTGGAGTATTAGGAATATGGCCACCCTGCATTAAAGTCCCTGTGTGTGGAGTAGGGGTCAAAAGGAGTCACTAAGAGTCAATAGGGGTCAACAGGAGTCAATAGGAGTCACTAAGAGTCAATAGGGGTAACTAGGGGTCACTAAGAGTCAATAGGAGTCACTAAGAGTCAATAAGGGTAACTAGGGGTCAGTAGAGGTCACTAAGAGTCAATAGAAATCACTAAGAGTCAATAGGGGTAGCTAGGGGTCAGTAGGGGTCACTAAGAGTCAATAGGGGGAGAACCAATAGATGACATGCAGAGAAGAAAGACATTGTCACTAAATTTGAAACAACTTTATTATACAATCAGCCAAGTCACAGGAGACACGTCTTCTATCAATATATACTGTAGTTATTCAATATATACTGTAGCTAATCCATATATACTGTAGCTAATCAATATATATTGTAGCTAATCAATATATACTGTATCTAATCAATCTATACTGTAGCTAATCAATATATACTGTAGCTAATCAATATATATTGTAGCTAATCAATATATACTGTATCTAATCAATCTATACTGTAGCTAATCAATATTTACCGTAGCTAATCAATCAGCCACGTCACAGGAGACACATCTTCTACCAATATATACTGTAGCTAATCAATATATACTGTAGCTAATCAATATATACTGTATCTAATCAATATATACTGTAGCTAATCAATATATACTGTAGTTAATCCATATATACTGTAGCTAATCAATCAGCCACGTCACAGGAGACACGTCTTCTATCAATATATACTGTAGCTAATCAATATATACTGTAGCTAATCAATATATACTGTAGCTAATCAATATATACTGTAGCTAATCAATATATACTGTAGCTAATCAATATATACTGTAGCTAATCAATATATATTGTAGCTAATCAATATATACTGTATCTAATCAATCTATACTGTAGCTAATCAATATTTACCGTAGCTAATCAATCAGCCACGTCACAGGAGACACATCTTCTACCAATATATACTGTAGCTAATCAATATATACTGTAGCTAATCAATATATACTGTATCTAATCAATATATACTGTAGCTAATCAATATATACTGTAGTTAATCCATATATACTGTAGCTAATCAATCAGCCACGTCACAGGAGACACGTCTTCTATCAATATATACTGTAGCTAATCAATATATACTGTAGCTAATCAATATATACTGTAGCTAATCAATATATACTGTAGCTAATCAATATATACTGTAGTTAATCAATATATACTGTAGCTAATCAATATATACTGTAGCTAATCAATATATACTGTAGCTAATCAATATATACTGTAGTTAATCAATATATACTGTAGCTAATCAATATATACTGTATCTAATCAATCAGCCACGTCACAGGAGACACATCTTCTACCAATATATACTGTAGCTAATCAATATATACTGTAGCTAATCAATATATACTGTATCTAATCAATCAGCCACGTCACAGGAGACACGTCTTCTACCAATATATACTGTAGCTAATCAATATATACCGTAGCTAATCAATCAGCCACGTCACAGGAGACACATCTTCTACCAATATATACTGTAGCTAATCAATATATACCGTAGCTAATCAATCAGCCACGTCACAGGAGACACATCTTCTACCAATATATACTGTAGCTAATCAATATATACTGTAGCTAATCAATATATACTGTATCTAATCAATATATACTGTAGCTAATCAATATATACTGTAGCTAATCAATATATACTGTATCTAATCAATATATACTGTAGCTAATCACTCCAAACATATTTATAATCCTCCACTATAGCAGTCGGCAGTAAGGTCGGCTTTAGAGCGATCAGGTAACTAGAGAAACCATTGAGTGGTATATACTGTATGTATTAGACTCCTGATGAATCAATGATATACAGTAAATAGACTCCTGATGAATCAATGCTATACAGTAAATAGACTCCTGATGAATCAATGATATACAGTAAATAGACTCCTGATGAATCAATGCTATACAGTAAATAGACTCCTGATGAATCAATGATATACAGTAAATAGACTCCTGATGAATCAATGCTATACAGTAAATAGACTCCTGATGAATCAATGATATACAGTAAATAGACTCCTGATGAATCAATGATATACAGTAAATAGACTCCTTATGAATCAATGCTATACAGTAAATAGACTCCTGATGAATCAATGCTATACAGTAAATAGACTCCTGATGAATCAATGCTATACAGTAAACAGACTCCTGATGAATCAATGCTATACAGTAAATAGACTCCTGATGAATCAATGCTATACAGAAAATAGACTCCTGATTAATCCAGCCAGGTCACCCGTGACACAAGTCAGTATTCGACATCCATCCTTGGCTAAGGATGTCAGGAGATGACGTGGAAACAGACCACTAGGGGGCAACAGTGAGCGCGGTCACTTTTTTTGTGGAAGGGGATGGCGGATGGGTGGAAGCATCTGCTTCTGATTCCAAAGAGCCAAAGGTTGCAAGTTCGTATCCGGTGACAGAAAGTGATTGTTGTTTTTTTTTACATTTTAGTTTTATCTCTAGTTCAAACATTAACCCTTAACTTTAACCAGAGTTAATGCCTACCCTTGGGAGTTAATGTCTGAACTTAACCCTAACCTTAAAAATTCAGAGTTAATGTCTAATCTTAAAAATTCTGGGTTAATACCTAAACTTAACCTTAAACACTTTAAAATTTGACATTTGGAACAACTTCTACATTTTGACGCTTGTGAAACATGGAGGAAAAAAAACGTCTAATTCTGACATGAGACTGTGAGACCTGGTTGGATGAATCAGGGATGTCCAATAAGTGGAATCCTGAAAAATACTTTGACTTGGGACTTTTCATGGCAATGTGAACTAAACCTATCAATCCCCTCCCCCCTACAGTCAGGAAATATACTGCCTCAGTCAAATTCATAATCATTTATAATCAAATTCATAATCATTTATAATCAAATTCATTATCATTTAATACAATTCATAATCATTTAATACAATTCATAATCATTTATAATCATTTAAATTACGTATCTTTAATATTTCAATATAAAACACAACATTTACGTGGGAAGACTTTAAATCACTCATCTAAATCGTTAAAAAAACAAAAAAACAATATATATTTACAAATAAAACTGCATGAAAAACCCAAAGCAACACAACAAGCTCTAGGTAAACTATATTTAGTCAATAACAGTCAGTCAAATACCGTATCTTATCATTAAAGGTGGACTCAGCGATACACTCGTCATTTAAAGTGGGGGGGGGTGACTTGTTGTCGACTTAGAATTATGGTGTTAAATTGCTGAGTCCACCTTTATACAAATGCATATTTATATACAACGAACAGAAATATAAACACGATATATAAAATGTTGGTCCCATGCTTCATGAGCTGAAATAAAAATCCTCCCAAAATGTCCATACGCACAAAAAAAAACATTTTTAAATTTTTTGTTTCCATCCCTGTTAGTGAGCATTTCTCCTTTGCCAAGATAATCCATCCACCTGACAGGTGTGGATCTATCAAGAAGCTGATTAAACAGCATGATCGTTACACAGGTGCACCTTGTGCTGGGGGGGACAATAAAAGGCCACTCTATTGACAACACACAGAAGTCTCATGGTTTTAGGGAGCAAATTGGCATGCCGACGTCAGGAATGTCCGACAGAGCTGTTGCCAGAGAATGTAATGCTCATTTCTCTACCATAAGCCGGCTCCAACGTTGTTTTAGAGAATTAGGCAGTATATGTCCAACCGGCCTCACAACCGCAGACCACGTGTAACAACGCCAGCCCAGGACCTCCACATTTCGGCTTCTTCACCTGCGGGATCGTCGGTCACCAGACACCCGGACAGCTGCTGAAACTGTGGAGTATTTCTTGTCTGTAATGAAGCCCTTTTGTGGGGAAAAACTCATTCTGATTGGCTGGTCCTGGCTCCCCAGTGAGTGGGCCTATGCCCTCCCAAGCCCACCCATGGCTGTGCCCCTGCCCAGTCATGAGAAATCCATAGATTAAGGCCTTATGATTTTATTTCAATTGACTGATTTCCTCATATGAACTGTAACTCAGTAAAATCATTGAAATTGTTGCATGTTGCGTATATATTTCTGCTCAGTATAGCTGTAGAATTAGAATAATTTCTAGAAATACAATCAGTTCTAGAATTACAATCAGATTTATAATGAGAATGTATTCTATAATTAGAATCAGTTCCAGAATTAGAATCAGTTCTAGAATTACAATCAGATTTAGAATGAGAATGTATTCTAGAATTAGAATCAGTTCTAGAATTAGAATCAGATTTAGAATGAGAATGTATTCTAGAATTAGAATCAGTTCTAGAATTACAATCAGATTTAGAATGAGAATGTATTCTATAATTAGAATCAGTTTTAGAATTACAATCAGATTTAGAATGAGAATGTATTCTATAATTAGAATCAGTTCTAGAATTACAATCAGATGTACAATGTAACATCGTAGTCAATAACTAAACACACCTTTGATTCCTATTGATAGATCATACATTTAAAGCATTGCTTATCTCACTGCTAACCTAATGCATATTTATTTAGGCGTACATGGTAGCATCAACACAACATCACTAAGCTCTGATGAACCCTCTATCTGGTAAACCCATATAGAAGCGTGGTATCACAGCGATGCTCTGCTCTTAACACCACAGAATACAGCACTCCTATGTTACTATGGTCTGATTAACTATACACACATCCTATTAGCCTAGAGAGGAGAAACCACAAGACAACTGGACCTATACCCTTCATAGAACATATATTTAAAACACACACACACACACACACACACACACACACACACACACACACACACACACACACACACACACACACACACACACACACACACACACACACACACACACACAAGGCTGTTAGTTGGTTGTTGTAATGCAGTGATGGCTGGGATTCAACCCCACAGTCCCCTTTCAGTTAAAGGTAATGTCTCACCCGCCTTCATAGTAAATGCTGCACATGTCGGATATATGGAGAAATCACCTTTAAATGTCTCCTGTTACACAGCTCTACCGCTGATCTGACTGAAATAACTATGTAATATATACGACTAGTTTATATTGTGTTAGTCACTGTTATACTACATAAATAACTATTTAATATATAAGACTAGTTTATATTGTGTTAGTCACTGTTAAAATACATAAATAACTATTTAATATATAAGACTAGTTTATATTCTTTAGGTCACTGTTATACTAGATAAATAACTACTTAATATATAAGACTAGTTTATATTGTGTTAGTCACTGTTAAAATACACAAATAACAATTTAATATATAAGACTAGTTTACATTCTGTAGGTCACTGTTATACTACATAAATAACTATTTCTTATATAAGACTAGTTTACATTGTGTTAGTCACTGACAGTCACTATGTATATCCACATACAGTACCAGTCAACAGTTTGGCCACACCTCCTCATTAAAGGGTTTTTATTTCATTTTTTACTATTTTCTACATTGTAGAATAACAGCGAAGACGTCAAAACTGTGAAATAACACATATGGAATCAGGTAGTAACCAACAAAAAAGTGTTAAACAAATCCAAAAAATATATTTTAGATTCTTCAAAGTAGCTACCCATTCTTTGCCTTTGATAGCAGCTGTTGCACACGCTTGACATTCTCTCAACCAGCTTCACCTGGAATGCTTTTCCAACAGTCTGGAAGGAGTTCCAGAGAGAAAATAGTAAAAAAAAAAAACTTGAATAAGTAGGTGTGGCCAAACTTTTGACTGGTACCGTATATATATATATACACAGTGGGGAGAACAAGTATTTGAACATCTTGACCATGTTTTGTTATAATCTCCACCCGGCACAGCCAGAAGAGGACTGGCCACCCCACATAGCCTGGTTCCTCTCTAGGTTTCTTCCTAGGTTTTGGCCTTTCTAGGGAGTTTTTCCTAGCCACCGTGCTTCTTCACCTGCATTGCTTGCTGTTTGGGGTTTTAGGCTGGGTTTCTGTACAGCACTTTGAGATATCAGCTGATGTACGAAGGGCTATATAAAATAAATTTGATTGATTGATTGATTGATTTGATACCCTGCCGATTTTGCAAGTTTTCCTACTTACAAAGTATGTAGAGGTCTGTAATTTTTATCATAGGTACACTTCAACTGTGAGAGACGGAATCTAAAACAAAAACTCAGAAAATGACATTGTATGATTTATAAGTAATTAATTTGCATTTTATATATATATATATAAACAACACTACGCTATGACTTATTGCATATGCATTAACCTCAGGGTAAAGGAATGTGGAGGGCGTTCAGACTTTATACAGTAATGTCCTGTAGAAGCCATACGACTATAGGCCCATATTATTCCTCTGATTTTACAGTAATGTCCTGTAGAAGCCATACGACTATAGGCCCATATTATTCCTCTGATTTTACAGTAATGTCCTGTAGAAGCCATACGACTATAGGCCCATATTATTCCTCTGATTTTACAGTAATGTCCTGTAGAAGCCATACGACTATAGGCCCATATTATTCCTCTGATTTTACAGTAATGTCCTGTAGAAGCCATACGACTATAGGCCCATATTATTCCTCTGATTTTACAGTAATGTCCTGTAGAAGCCATACGACTATAGGCCCATATTATTCCTCTGATTTTACAGTAATGTCCTGTAGAAGCCATACGACTGTAGGTCCATATTATTCATCAGAGTTGGAGCTAATTAGTGTAAGCCAGCGACACACACACACACACACACACACACACACACACACACACACACACACACACACACACACACAACACACACACACAACACACACACACACACACACACACACAGCTTACTCTGATTTAGATCCCACAAAATGAGAAAAAATAAATAACTAACTAAATGAATTAATAAATAACTAACTAAATAACTAAATAAATACATAACTAAATAAATAAATTAATAAATTAATACATTAATTAATAAATTAATTAATAACTAAATTAATTAATAAATAAATACGTAAATAACTAAATTAATTCATAAATACATATCTAAATAAATAACTAAATAAATACCTAAATACATATCTAAATAAATAACTAAATAAATACCTAAATACATATCTAAATAAATAACTAAATAAATACCTAAATACATAGCTAAATAACTAACTAAATAAATACCTAAATACATAGCTAAATAACTAACTAAATAAATAACTAAATTAATAAATAACTAACTAAATAAACACATAACTAAATAACTAACTAAATGAATTAATTAATAACTAACTAACTAAATGAATAACTACATGTATTAATGAATGAATACCTGAGGAAGGAAGTATTGTTGCTGTTTGTTCTGAAACGGCTCACTGGGGGGGAGTCAGAACCCTTTCTCATTTACTGAGTGGGTGTGTTGTGCGTGTGTTGTGTGTGTTGTGTGTGTGGTGTGTTGTGTGTGCGTGTTGTGTGTGTGGTGTGTGTGTGTGTGTGTGTGTGTGTGTGTGTGTGTGTGTGTGTCTTGCCGCATTACCAACCCTGTGACATCACACCGAATGAAACTCCAGGAGAGAAGCCGTCAGAACGAGGGATTAGACAGAAAACAAGAGAAGAGAGCGGGAAGGAGGGAAGGAAGGAGAGTTGATTTTCCTCCCTCCTCCTCCTCCTCCTCCTCCTCACCTTCTCCCCCTCTAATTTCCCTCATCCTACTCCTCCTCCTCCTCTCCTCCTCCTCGTCCTCTCCTCCCCTTCTCCTCTCCTCATATTCCTTCTCCTCTCCTCCTCGTCGTCCTCTCCTCCCCTTCTCCTCCTCCTACTCTCCTCCCCTCCCTCGTCCTCTCCTCCTCTCCTCTTCCCTTCCCCTCCTCTTTCTCCTCCTCGTCCTCTTCTCCCCTCCTCCTCCTCTCCCTCGTCCTCTCGTCCTCTCCTCTTTCTCCTCCTCATCCTTTTCTCCCCTCCTCTTTCTCCTCCTCTCCTCGCCTCCTCTTTCTCCTCCTCGTCCTCTTCTCCCCTCCTCCTCCTCTCCTCGTCCTCCCCTCCTCCCTTCTCCTCCTCTTTCGCATCCCCTACTTTTCCTCCCCAGTCACGTCGTCAGAGACAGGGTTGGTGTGTGTGTCTGTTACTGTATGTGTGTTTGTGTGTGTGTGTGTGTTCAGGTGTGTGTGTGTGTTAGCTCTGTCCATCCTCCTCTTCCTCCCCAGTCACCTCGTCAGAGGGGTATTCAGGGTTGGTGTGTGTGTGTGTGTGTGTCTTAACTCTGTCCATCCTCCTCTTCCTCCCCAGTCACCTCGTCAGAGGGGTATTCAGGGTTGGTGTGTGTGTCTTAGCTCTGTCCTTCCTCCTCCTCCTCTTCCTCCCCGGTCACCTCATCAGAGGGGTATTCAGGGTTGGTGTGTGTGTCTTAGCTCTGTCCTTCCTCCTCCTCCTCTTCCTCCCCGGTCACCTCGTCAGAGGGGTATTCAGGGTTGGTGTAGGAGAATCCCAGAAACTCGTCTTGGTCCAGGTTCATTATAAACAGTTTATCTGTAGGAGTCAAATCCACCGGCATCTTAGTGAATTCTTTATCAAAGTTACACGTGTCCTTGTTACTCTTCTGTTCCAGAGAAGGACAGGGAGAGAGAGAGAGAGGAGGGGGAGGGAAGAGAGAGAGAGGAGGGAGGGGGAGGGAAGAGAGAGAGGAGGGAGGGGGAGGGAAGAGGGAGGAGGGAGGGGGGAGAGAGAGAGGAGGGGGTGAGAGAGAGAGAGAGAGAGAGAGAGGAAGGGGAGGGAAGAGAGAGAGAGGAGGGAGAGAAAGGGGAGGGAGGGGAGAGAGAGAGAGAAGAGGGAGGGGGGAGAGAGAGAGGAGGGAGGGGGAAGAGAGAGAGGAGGGAGGGGGAGGGAAGAGAGGAGGGAGGGGGAGGGAAGAGGGAGGGGGAGGGAAGAGAGAGAGGAGAGAGAGAGGAGGGGGAGGGAAGAGAGAGAGAGGAGGGAGGAGAGAGAGGAGGGGGGAGGACAGAGAGAGAGAGAGGAGGGGGGGAGGGAAGAGAGAGAGGAGGGAGGGGGAGGGAAGAGGGAGGAGGGAGGGGGGAGAGAGAGAGGAGGGGGTGAGAGAGAGAGAGAGAGAGAGAGGAGGGGGAGGGAAGAGAGAGAGAGGAGGGAGAGAGAGAGGAGGGAGGGGAGAGAGAGAGAGGAGGGAGGGGGGAGAGAGAGATGAGGGAGGGGGAAGAGAGAGAGGAGGGAGGGGGAGGGAAGAGAGAGAGAGAGGAGGGAGGGGAGAGAGAGAGAGGAGGGAGGGGGAGAGAGAGATGAGGGAGGGGGAAGAGAGAGAGGAGGGAGGGGGAGGGAAGAGAGGAGGGAGGGGGAGGGAAGAGGGAGGGGGAGGGAAGAGAGAGAGGAGAGAGAGAGGAGGGAAGAGAGAGAGAGGAGGGAGGAGAGAGAGGAGGGGGGAGGACAGAGAGAGAGAGAGGAGGGGGAAGGAAGAGAGAGAGGAGGGAGGGGGAAGAGAGAGAGGAGGGAGGGGGAGGGAAGAGAGGAGGGAGGGGGAGGGAAGAGGGAGGGGGAGGGAAGAGAGAGAGGAGAGAGAGAGGAGGGGGAGGGAAGAGAGAGAGAGGAGGGAGGAGAGAGAGGAGGGGGGAGGACAGAGAGAGAGAGGAGGGAGGGGGAGGGAGGAGGGAGGGGGAGGGAAGAGAGAGAGGAGAGAGAGGAGGGGGAGGGAAGAGAGAGAGAGGAGGGAGGGAAGAGAGAGAGGAGGGGGAGGGAAGAGAGAGAGAGGAGGGAGGTGAGAGAGGAGGGGGAGGACAGAGTGAGAGAGGAGGGAGGGGGAGGGAAGAGAGAGAGGAGGGAGGGGAGAGAGAGAGGAGGGGGAGGGAAGAGAGAGAGAGGAGGGAGGGGGAGGGAAGAGAGAGAGAGGAGGGAGGGGAGAGAGGAGGGGGAGGGAAGAGAGAGAGGAGGGAGGGGAGAGAGAGAGAAGGGAAGAGAGAGAGGAGGGAGGGGAGAGAGGAGGGGGAGGGAAGAGAGAGAGGAGGGAGAGGGAAGAGAGAGAGGAGGGGGAGGGAAGAGAGAGAGAGGAGGGAGGGAGGGAGGGAGAAATAGAGGGATGAGGGAAGGGAGAAATAGAGGGATGAGGGAAGAGAGAGAGAGAGGAGGGAGGGGGTAGAGAGAGAGGAGGGGGAGGGAAGAGTGAGAGAGGAGGGAGGGTGTAGAGAGAGAGAGAAGGATGAGGGAGAGAAAAGAGAGTACTGTCAATATTAAAACATAGTTAATTGGTGGTGCATGACATTGTGGTGACAGTGGTAGACTGGTAGAAGACAGCAGGATGGTGTAGTGGAGTTGTATAATAACCTATAGAGAGACAAGGGGGAGGGAGAGAAAGAGAGGGGAGGGCTGTGCTGTTCCTGTCCTCTGTGCCAGGAGCCTAGGGGGCATGGGGGCGGGAGAACTAGAGAATCCTCCAAGATAGACAAAGAGACAGAGAGGGAGAGAGAGAGAAAAATGGAGAGGCAGAAAGAGAGAGAGAGAGATGGCGGGAGAGAGAGAGATGGAGGGAGGGAGAGAGAGAGATGGAGGAGAGAGAGATGGAGGGAGGAAGGGAGGGAGAGAGATGGAGGGAGAGAGAGAGATGGAGGGAGAGGGAGAGAGAGATGGAGGGAGGAAGGGAGAGAGAGAGATGGAGGGAGGAAGGGAGAGAGAGAGATGGAGGGAGGAAGGGAGAGAGAGAGAGACAGAGAGAGAGATGGAGGAAGGACGGGAGATAGGGGACAGATGTGGAGAGAGAGAGGTGGAGGGAGAGAGAGAGATGGAGGGAGGAAGGGAGATAGGGGACAGATGTGGAGAGAGAGAGGTGATTTGAAGAGAAATAAATCAGGATGGAGAAAAAGAGCGAAGGAAACTGGAGAGAGATACAGTCAGACTACAGTCAGAGAGAGTGTACAGAGTACTGGGAACTGGAGAGAGATACAGTCAGACTACAGTCAGAGAGAGAGTACAGAGTACAGGGAATTGAAGAGAGAGATACGATAGAGAGAGATAGAGTAGAGATAACCAGAAACTACACAGAGATACTGTAGAATAGAGATAACCAGATAGATGCAGGCAGAAACTACACAGAGATACTGTAGAATACAGATAACCAGATAGATGCAGGCAGAAACTACACAGAGATATTGTAGAACACAGATAACCAGATAGACACAGAGATACTGTAGAATAGAGATAACTAGATAGATACAGGAAGAAACTACATAGAGATACTGTAGAACACAGATAACCA
>NW_023493661.1:1282611-1287611 GCF_013265735.2 Oncorhynchus mykiss
CTGTACTGGTGGGGAGGGACTGGTGATGTGGGTCTGGACTGGTGGGGAGGGACTGGTGATGTGGGTCTGTACTGGTGAGGAGGGACTGGTGATGTGGGTCTGGACAGGTGAGAAGGGATGGGTGATGTGGGTCTGGACTGGTGGGGAGGGACTGGTGATGTGGGTCTGAACAGTTCAACTCTAAAATTCCTTAGTTGTTTCAAATAATTGTTATATTATTAAACAGATGCTGTACATTTTTAAAAGCACACAGAATTAATTTAATTTTAACCAGAGAACTGTGATGAAAGGAAGACATATCATCAAAATGGCTCATGTTTCAAAACTCCTTAAAGCACATTTCCAAATGACCCCCGAGGATATCAAACCTCGTTATCAACAAAAAAAGTTGACACTATATATGACATGAGTTTCATGGTATGGAAATAGGAAAGTTAACATTTGGACTTGGATACAGTAGGTCGCCGCCCAGAAGCCTTTGCAAGGGTTAAATCTGCATAAAGGTAGTTGATTGGCTGTCACCCTAAGACAAGACGGCCCCTCTCTCCAGACGCTGGGTTTATTGGCTGGTGAATCTGGGCTTTTAGCAGTAGCCTGGTTGTGAGTACCGTATCAACCTATCAGCTTTCATTATTAGATCAAGAAGGATCACGCACGCGCGCACGCATGCACGCACACACACACACACACGCACACACGCACACACACCAAAATGGAGGCACTAGAATCAAACATTCCATAAGCCAATACAAAACAAAGAATCTAGAATCACAAACATTCCATAGGACAATACAAAACAAAGAATCTAGAATCACAAACATTCCATAGAACAATACAAAACAAAGAAACTAGAATCACAAACATTCCATAGGACAATACAAACAAAGAATCTAGAATCACAAACATTCCATAGAACAATACAAAACAAAGAATCTAGAATCACAAACATTCCATAGAACAAAACAAACAAAGAAACTAGAATCACAAACATTCCATAGGACAATACAAACAAAGAAACTAGAATCACAAACATTCCACGGAACAATCCCCCCCCCCCCCCCCCCCCAAAAAAAAAACATCAGGTAATCTTTAAGATTTTATTGAATATATATTTTTCTGTAAAATACTGTGGCACATGTAGAAGCAGTTGTATTGCATACTATACTAGAGATATATTAGAGAAAAGCACACACACTGGACCAACTCTCTGTTTAACTGCTAAGAAATCATTATTCTACAGTTTGTTTAAATCATAGTAACGGATCATGCAGGAAGGTTCTCCTTCCATCAGTCCAGAGAGACACAAAGATCAGCAGCAGCAGCAGCAGCAGCCCAGAAATACAACCGTAGAACATAGAATCTATAGAACACACCTCCCCATTCCAGTCAACGATGTCATAATGGGGTGTACTGGCAGTCATTACGGGAGTGTAAAATCGTGGAGTCTACCAGTCAAATTGTCACATGGGTTTTAGAGGTTCTAGGTCCCGTTTTAGAGATTGTATGTCTACGATTAAAACACATAGATCTGCTCTCTCTTTCTCTCTCTCTGCTGGTTTACAATACTGACCACATGGTTTCACAGGACATCCTGTAAATGAACATTTGACACAGATCTATATTTCTATAGCTTGATATATAGATATTGGTAGTTAAAGACATTAAACGCTATCATACCTAAAATAAAGAAAAAGGAATACATCGCAGCCCTGCTCTACTCTTACACAGCACGTTTAGGCAGAAACACAGGGATATATATACTACTGCCCATTACTAAACCTCCTGTCCTCTATAACTGCCCATTACTAAACCTCCTGTCCTCCATAACTGCCCATTACTAAACCTCCTGTTCTCTATAACTGCCCATTACTAAACCTCCTGTCCTCCATAACTGCCCATTACTAAACCTCCTGTCCTCCATAACTGCCCATTACTAAACCTCCTGTCCTCCATAACTGCCCATTACTAAACCTCCTGTCCTCCATAACTGCCCATTACTAAACCTCCTGTTCTCTATAACTGCCCATTACTAAACCTCCTGTCCTCTATAACCTCCTGTCCTCTATAACCTCCTGTCCTCCATAACTGCCCATTACTAAACCTCCTGTCCTCTATAACTGCCCATTACAAAAACCTCCTGTCCTCTATAACCTCCTGTCCTCTATAACCTCCTGTCCTCGATAACTGCCCATTACTAAACCTTCTGTCCTCTATAACTGCCCATTACTAAACCTCCTGTCCTCTATAAATTCCTGTCCTCCATAACTGCCCATTACTAAACCTCCTGTCCTCCATAACTGCCCATTACTAAACCTCCTGTCCTCTATAACTGCCCATTACTAAACCTCCTGTCCCCCATAACTGCCCATTACTAAACCTCCTGTCCCCCATAACTGCCCATTACTAAACCTCCTGTCCTCTATAACTGCCCATTACTAAACCTCCTGTCCCCCATAACTGCCCATTACTAAACCTCCTGTCCCCCATAACTGCCCATTACTAAACCTCCTGTCCTCTATAACTGCCCATTACTAAACCTCCTGTCCTCTATAACTGCCCATTATTAAACCTCCTGTCCTCTATAACCTCCTGTCCTCTATAACTGCCCATTACTAAACCTCCTGTCCTCTATAACCTCCTGTCCTCTATAACCTCCTGTCCTCTATAACTACCCATTATTAAACCTCCTGTCCTCTATAACCTCCTGTCCTCTATAACTGCCCATTATTAAACCTCCTGTCCTCTATAACCTCCTGTCCTCTATAACCTCCTGTCCTCTATAACTGCCCATTACTAAACCTCCTGTCCTCTATAACCTCCTGTCCTCTATAACCTCCTGTCCTCTATAACCTCCTGTCCTCTATAACCTCCTGTCCTCTATAACTACCCATTATTAAACCTCCTGTCCTCTATAACCTCCTGTCCTCTATAACTGCCCATTATTAAACCTCCTGTCCTCTATAACTGCCCATTATTAAACCTCCTGTCCTCTATAACTACCCATTACTAAACCTCCTGTCCTCTATAACCTCCTGTCCTCTATAACCCCCTGTACTCTATAACTACCCATTACTAAACCTCCTGTCCTCTATAACCTCCTGTCCTCGATAACCTCCTGTCCTCTATAACCTCCTGTCCTCTATAACTGCCCATTATTAAACCTCCTGTCCTCTATAACTGCCCATTACTAAACCTCCTGTCCTCTATAACCTCCTGTCCTCTATAACCTCCTGTCCTCTATAACTGCCCATTATTAAACCTCCTGTCCTCTATAACTACCCATTATTAAACCTCCTGTCCTCTATAACCTCCTGTCCTCTATAACTACCCATTATTAAACCTCCTGTCCTCTATAAGTACCCATTATTAAACCTCCTGTCCCCTATAACCTCCTGTCCTCTATAACCTCCTGTCCTCTGTAACCTCCTGTCCTCTATAACCTCCTGTCCTCTATAACTACCCATTATTAAACCTCCTGTCCTCTATAACCTCCTGTCCTCTATAACTGCCCATTACTAAACCTCCTGTCCTCTATAACCTCCTGTCCTCTATAACCTCCTGTCCTCTATAACTACCCATTACTAAACCTCCTGTCCTCTATAACCTCCTGTCCTCTATAACCTCCTGTCCTCTATAACTGCCCATTATTAAACCTCCTGTCCTCTATAACCTCCTGTCCTCTATAACTACCCATTACTAAACCTCCTGTCCTCTATAACCTCCTGTCCTCTATAACCTCCTGTCCTCTATAACCTCCTGTCCTCTATAACTACCCATTATTAAACCTCCTGTCCTCTATAACCTCCTGTCCTCTATAACTACCCATTACTAAACCTCCTGTCCTCTATAACTACCCATTATTAAACCTCCTGTCCTCTATAACCTCCTGTCCTCTATAACCCCCTGTCCTCTATAACTTCCTGTCCTCTATAACCTCCTGTCCTCTATAACCTCCTGTCCTCTATAACCTCCTGTCCTCTATAACTACCCATTACTAAACCTCCTGTCCTCTATAACTACCCATTATTAAACCTCCTGTCCTCTATAACCTCCTGTCCTCTATAACTACCCATTACTAAACCTCCTGTCCTCTATAACCTCCTGTCCTCTATAACCTCCTGTCCTCTATAACCTCCTGTCCTCTATAACCTCCTGTCCTCTATAACCTCCTGTCCTCTATAACCTCCTGTCCTCTATAACTACCCATTACTAAACCTCCTGTCCTCTATAACTACCCATTATTAAACCTCCTGTCCTCTATAACCTCCTGTCCTCTATAACTACCCATTACTAAACCTCCTGTCCTCTATAACTGCCCATTACTAAACCTCCTGTCCTCTATAACCTCCTGTCCTCTATAACCTCCTGTCCTCTATAACCTCCTGTCCTCTATAACCTCCTGTCCTCTATAACTGCCCATTATTAAACATTCTCCATGTGTTTTTCTTAAGGTTGCAAAATTACGGTAACTTCCCCAAAATTCCCTGGTTTTCCAGAAATCCTGGTTAGAAGATCCCTTGAATTAGCTGGACATCCGGGAATCCTCCAACCAAGATTCCTGGAAAACCAGGGAATTATGGAAAAGTTTCCCGGAAATGTTGCAACCCTATTTAGTAGTCTGTCTGGCTATCTCTGTCTGGCTATCTCTGTCTGGCTATCTCTGTCTGGCTAGCTCTATCTGGCTAGCTCTGTAAAACCCCACTCGGGCTCTCCAGCTTCAGGGAAAGCAGACCAAAGTTCCCCCCGAGACACTAAAGCCGATTCAGAAGGGGTTTGGGTTAAATGCGGAAGACATATTTCAGTTGAATGCATTCAGTTGTACAACTGACTAGGTATCCTCCTGTCCTCCGTGTGAAAGTCTAACCTCATAGCTGAGGTTCCATACTCTATCTCCATGACAACTGACTAGGTATCTCCATGACAACTGACTAGGTATCCTCCTGTCCTCCGTGTGAAAGTCTAACCTCATAGCTGAGGTTCCATACTCTATCTCCATGACA
>NW_023493661.1:1292611-1293612 GCF_013265735.2 Oncorhynchus mykiss
ATGGATGGATGGAGGTAAGGAGAGGTGGATGGATGGATGGAGGTAAGGAGAGGTGGATGGACAGAGGTAAGGAGAGGTGGATGGATGGATGGTGGTAAGGAGAGGTGGATGGATGGATGGAGGTAAGGAGAGGTGGATGGACGAGGTAAGGAGAGGTGGATGGACGGAGGTAAGGAGAGGTGGATGGACGGAGGTAAGGAGAGGTGGATGGATGGAGGTAAGGAGAGATGGATGGACGGAGGTAGGAGAGGTGGATGGATGGAAGTAAGGAGAGGTGGATGGACGGAGGTAAGGAGAGGTGGATGGATGGAGGTAAGGAGAGGTGGATGGACGGAGGTAAGGAGAGGTGGATGGACGGAGGTAAGGAGAGGTGGATGGATGGAGGTACAGTAAGGAGAGGTGGATGGACGGAGGTAGGAGAGGTGGATGGATGGAGGTAAGGAGAAGTGGATGGATGGAGGTAAGGAGAGGTGGATGGATGGAGGTAAGGAGAGGTGGATGGACGGAGGTAATGAGAGGTGGATGGACGGAGGTAAGGAGAGGTGGATGGATGGAGGTAATGAGAGGTGGATGGATGGAGGTAAGGAGAGGTGGATGGACGGAGGTAAGGAGAGGTGGATGGACGGAGGTAAGGAGAGGTGGATGGATGGAGGTAAGGAGAGGTGGATGGACGGAGGTAAGGAGAGGTGGATGGACGGAGGTAAGGAGAGGTGGATGGACGGAGGTAAGGAGAGGTGGATGGACGGAGGTAAGGAGAGGTGGATGGACGGAGGTTAGGAGAGGTGGATGGATGGAGGTAAGGAGAGGTGGATGGATGGAGGTAAGGAGAGGTGGATGGACGGAGGTAAGGAGAGGTGGATGGATGGAGGTAAGGAGAGGTGGATGGACAGAGGTAGGAGAGGTGGATGGATGGAGGTAAGGAGAGGTGGATGGACGGAGGTAAGGAGAGGTGGATGGACAGAGGTAGGAGAGGTGGATGGATGGAGGTAAGGAGAGGTGGA